>NC_091978.1:131186427-131242348 GCF_044704955.1 Pristiophorus japonicus | reverse complement strand
GAAGGAGAGGGGGGGAGGGGAGAGAAGGGAGAGGGGGGGAGGGAGAGGAAGGGAGAGGGGGGGGAGGGAGAGAAGGGAGAGGGGGGGAGGGAGGGAGAGAAGGGAGAGGGGGGGAGGGGAGAGAAGGGAGAGGGGGGAGGGAGAGAAGGGAGAGGGGGGGAGGAGAGAAGGGAGAGGGGGGGAGGGAGAGAAGGGAGAGGGGGGAGGGAGAGAAGGGAGAGGGGGGGGAGGGAGAGAAGGGAGAGGGGGGGAGGGAGAGAAGGGAGAGGGGGGGAGGGGAGAGAAGGGAGAGGGGGGAGGGAGAGAAGGGAGAGGGGGGAGGGAGAGAAGGGAGAGGGGGGAGGGAGAAGGGAGAGGGGGGAGGGAGAGGGGAGAGGGGGGAGGGAGAGAAGGGAGAGGGAGGGAGGGAGAGAAGGGAGAGGGGGGAGGGGAGAGAAGGGAGAGGGGGAGGAGAGAAGGGAGAGGGGGGAGGGAGAGAAGGGAGAGGGGGGAGGGAGAGAAGGGAGAGGGGGGAGGGAGAGAGGGGAGAGAGGGGAGGGAGAGAAGGGGAGAGAAGGGAGAGGAGGTCGGGAGCGGAGATCGCAGAGGTCGGGGGGTGCGTTGGGAGCAGAGGTCGGGAGCAGAGCTCGGGAGCAGTCCGGGGGGTGGGGGGGGGGGGGGCGTAATCAAGTCGGGACGGGTCCTGGTCGGGAGAAGCAGGAGCTGGGCGTGGGAGACAGCCTTATCCACGCAGCCCCAGTGAGGCCATTCCGGCCAGGGCTAGGGGCTAGGGGCTACGTGCTACGTGCTTCGGGCCCCTACCACACAGTTTTGGGCGCCTGGAGCTACTGCACATGCGCGCTCACTGTAGCGTGCCTGTGCAGAGGTCCCGGCACTGATTTCAGCGCAGGGACCTGGCTCCGCCCCCCACAGCTCGATCTGCATCGCGCCCAGCTCCAGAGGACCTGCAGGGAGCCGGAGAATAGCTAAGTTTTTTTTTTAGGCGCACTTTGTGGTGCGAAAAACGGGCGTCCAGTTCGGGGCTGCGCCGTTCTAGGCATGGCCCGAAACTTGGGCCCTATGTATGCAAGTTTCACAGGGAGAATATTCTCTTCTACCTTCAGTTAAAAATGAAATTTTCTCTCTCTCTCTAAACATGGGCCACTAACACGAGATTAATCCTTCAAGGCTAAGTAGGTTCAGGTTTTAAAGTAGTTAGCTTTCTGGCAATAAAAATCAGATACTGTCAGAAACTGAGCCTACTTCTCTGTGAACAGCCTCCTAACTCGGAGATGAAGTCTCTGGCCAATACACAAGGACCTGCCAGTTTCATCAAAGGACTTAGAAATAGCTGTCAAAGTCACTACTCTTTGATTTAAGGCCAGATGTCTCACACATACCTCCCTGATTTTGTTTCATATTGTGCAAAACAAATAGAACAGCTTCGACCATCTCAGGTGTTGCAAGAAGCCATCTCACACCTCCTTCAACTTGGTCTCTCTCAACAACAACCAACGACATTTATTGATACAGCACCTTTAACGTAGTAAAACATTATACACCAGTTAGCCTGACATCGGTAGTGGGAAAAATGTTGGAATCAATTATTGAAGACGTAAAAGCAGCGCATTTGGAAAGCAGTGACAGGATCGGTCCAAGTCAGCATGGATTTATGAAAGGAAATCATGCTTGACAAATCTTCTAGAATTTTTTGAGGATGTAACTAGTAGAGTGGACAAGGGAGAACCAGTGGATGTGGTGTATTTGGACTTTCAAAAGGCTTTTGACAAGGTCCCACCCAAGAGATTGGTGTGCAAAATTAAAGCACATGGTATTGGGGGTAATGTATTGACGTGGATAGAGAACTGGTTGGCAGACAGGAAGCAGAGAGTAGGAATAAACGGGTCCTTTTCAGAATGGCAGGCAGCGAATAGTGGGGTACCGCAAGATTCAGTGCTGAACACCCAGCTATTTACAATATACATTAATGATTTGGACGAAGGAATTGAATGTAATATCTCCAAGTTTGCAGATGACACTAAGCTGGGTGGCAGTGTGAGCTGTGAGGAGGGATGCTAAGAGGCTGCAGGGTGACTTGGACAGGTTAGGTGAGTGGGAAAATGCATGGCAAATGCAGTATAATGTAGATAAATGTGAGGTTATCCAGTTTGGTGGCAAAAACAGGGATGCAGAATATTATCCGAATGGTGACAGATTAGGAAAAGGGGAGGTGCAACGAGACCTGGGTCTCATGGTACATCAGTCATTAAAAGCTGGCATGCAGGTACAGCAGGTGGTGAAGAAGGCAAATGGCATGTTGGTCTTCATAGCAAGAGGATTTGAGTATAGGAGCAGGGAGGGCTTGCTGCCGTTGTACAGGGCCTTGGTGAGGCCACACCTTGAATAGTGTACACAGTTTTGGTCTCCTAATCGGAGGAAGGACATTCTTGCTATTTAGGGAGTGCAGCGAAGGTTCACCAGACTGATTGCTGGGATGGCAGGACTGACATATGAAGAAAGACTGGATCGACTAGGCTTATATTTACTGGAATTTAGAAGAATGAGAGGAATCTCATAGAAACATATAAACTTTTGACGGGATTTAACAAGTTAGATGCAGGAAGAATGTTCCCGATGTTGGGGAAGTCCAGAACCAGGGGTCACGGTCTAAGGATAAGTGGTAAGCCATTTAGGACCGAGATGAGGAGAAACTTCTTCACTCAGAGAGTTGTGAACCTGTGGAACTCTCGACCACAGAAAGTTGTTGAGGCCAGTTTATTAGATTTTTCAAAGGGGAGTTAGCTAATGGGATCAAGGGGTATGGAGAGAAAGCAGGAATGGAGTACTGACGTTGCATGATCAGCCATGATCATATTGAATGGTGATGCAGGCTCAAAGGGCTAAATGGCCTACTCCTGCACCTATTTTCCATATTTCTATCCCAAGGCGCTTCACAGCAGTATTCCAAGACAAAACAGATAAATGTGACACCAAACCCATAAGAAATTACGGCAGATGACTAAAACCTTGGTCAAAGAGGTAGGTTTTAAGGAGTGTCTTAAAGGAGGAAAGAGAGGTGGAAAGGCAAAGAGGATTAGGGAGGGAGTTCCAGAGCTTAGGGCCCAAGCAGCTGAAGGCACGGCCACTGATGCTTGAGCAGTTATAATCAGGGATGCTCAAGGCGGCAGAATTTGAGGAGCACAGACATCTCGTGGGGTTGTGAGGCTGAAAGAGATTACAGAGATAGGGAGGGGCGAGGCTATGGAGGGATTTGTAAACATGGATGAGAATTTTGAAATTGCGGCGTTGCTTAACCAGGAGCCAATGTAGGTTAGCGAGCACAGGGGTGATGGGTGATCGTGACTTGGTGCGAGTTAGGACACAGGCTGCCGAGTTTTGGATGACCTCAAGTTTACGTAGTGGGAGGCCAGCCAGGAGTGCGTTGGAATAGTCAAGTCTAGCGGTAACAAAGGCATGGGTGAGGGTTTCAGCAGAAGAGCTGAGGTCGGGGCAGAAGCAGGCAATGATACAGAGGTGGAAATAAGCAGTTTTAGTTATGCCGCGGATATGTGGTCGGAAGCTCATTTCAGGGTCAAATATGACGCCTAGGTTGCGAACAGTCTGGTTTAGCCTCAGATTGATGCTAGGGAGAAGGGTGGAGTTGTTGGCTAGGGAACGCAGTTCGTGGCGGGGACCAAAGACAATGGCTTCGGTCTTCCCAATATTTAATTGTAGAAAATTTCTGCTCATCCAGTATTGGATGTCGGACAAGCAGTCTTTGACAATTTAGAGACCATGGAGAGGTCGAGAGAAGTGGTGGAGAGGTAGAGTTAGGTGTCGTCAGCGTACATGTGGAAACTGACTCTGCATTTTCGGATGATATCGCCAAGGGGCAGCATACAGATGAGAACTAGGAGGGGGCCAAGGATAAATCCTTGGGGGACACCCAGAGATAACGATGAAGAGAAGCCATTGCAGGAGATTTTCTGGCTACGATTAGACAGATAAGAATGGAACCAGGCGAGTACAGTCCCACCCAGCTGGATGATGGTGGCGAGGCATTGGAGGAGGATCGAGTGGTCAACTGTGTCAGAGGCTGCAGACAGGTCCAGGAGGGTGAGGAGGGATAGTTTACCTTTGTCAGTCACAAAGGATGTCATTTGTGACTTTTATGAGAGCCATTTCAGTACTGTGGCAGGTACGGAAACCAGATTGAAGGAATTCAAATCTCTCCATCCAACCTGCTCTCTCTCTCTCTCTTCCTCCCTCCAACACGCTTGCCCGCCCTTCCAACCCTCTCGCCTCAGAGTCAGAAGGTTGTGGGTTCTAGTCTCACTCCAGGGTCCCGAGCACAAAATGTAGGCTGGCACTTCAGTTCGGTACTGACGGCATGTTTTGGATGCGACGTTAAACCGTCTGGCCTCTCAGGTGGACATAAAAGATAGCATTGTACTATTTTGAAGAAGAGCAAAGTTCTCCCTGGTGTCCTGGCCAATATTTATCCCTTAACCAACATCACAAACAGATTCTCTGGTCATTTCTTTGTTTTATTTGTTCACAGGATGTGGGCATCACTGGCAAGGCCACCATTTATTGCCCTTCCCTAATTGCTCTTGAACCGCTGCAGTCTTTGTAGCGGTTTTACAGAATCATAGAAATTTACAGCACAGAAGGAGGCCATTTCAGCCCGTTGTGTCTGCGCCGACCGACCAAGAGCTATCCAGCCTAATCACACTCTCCAGCTCTTGGTCCGTAGCCCTTGTAGGTTACGGCACCTTAAGTGAACATCCAAGTATTTTCTTTAAATGTGGTGAGGGTTTCTGCCTCTACCACCCTTTCAGGCAGTGAGTTCCAGACCCCCACTACCCTCTGGGTGAAGAAATTTCCCCTCATATCTTCTCTAAACCTCCCCCAATTACTTTAAATCTATATCCCCTGGATGCAGAGCATTCTGGGGGGAGAGAGTGAACAGGCAGAGGTCATGGTCCACATCAGGACCAATGACATAGGTAGAAAGAGGGATGAGGTCCTGCAGGCAGAGTTTAGGGAGCTAGGAGAGAAATTAAAAAGCAGGACCTCAAAGGTAGTGAACATCCAAGTATTTTCTTTACTTGACTCCCAGTGTCACAAGCTAGTGAGCACAGAAACAGGGTGAGAGAGCAGATGAATGTGTGGCTGGAGAGATGGTGCAGACGGGAGGGCTTTCGTTTCCTGAGGCATTGGGACCGCTTCTGGGGAAGGTGGGACCTGTACAAGCCAGACGGGTTGCACCTCAATGGAGCCGGGACCAATATCCTTGCCCGGGGGGGGGGGTGGGTTTGCTAGTGCTGTTGGGGAGGGTTTAAACTAGTTTGGCAGGGGGATGGGAACCTGAAAATCGATTCAGTAGGGAGGAATTAGAAAGCAAAAATAAAGAAAGTGAGTTTGAAGGAGAGAGGAAACAAGCAGAAAAAAAGGATAAAAAAAAACCAAACTTAAAGACTCTTTGTCGAAATGCACAGAGCATTCGTAACAAAATAGGTGAGTTGACGGCACAAATAGATAAAAATGTTTATGATCTGATAGCCATTACAGAGACGTGGTTGCAAGGTGACCAGGACTGGGATTTAAATATTCAGGGGTATTTGACAATCCGGAAGGACAGCCAGAAAGGAAAAGGAGGTGGGGTAGCTCCGTTAACAAAGGATGGAATCACTGCAATAGTGAGAAATGATATTGGCTCAAATGATCAGGATGTTGAAATAGTTTGGGTGGAGATAAGGAATAATAAGGGGAAAAAGTCACTGGTGGGTGTAGTCTATAGGCCCCCTAACAGTAGCAACTCTGTTGGTCGGAGTATAAACCAGGAAAACGTGGGAGCTTATAAAAAGGGAACAGCAATAATCCAGGGCGATTTTAACCTCCATATTGATTGGACAAATCAAATTGATCTGGGTAGCCTTGAGGAAGAGTTCACAGAGTGCATAAGGGAGGGGTTCCTTGAGCAGTATGTAACCAACCAGGGGGCAGGCTATCTTAAATCTGGTCCCGTATAATGAGACAGGATTAATAAACAATCTCCGAGTAAAGGATCCCCTAAAGTGATCATAGCATGGTTGAATTTCAAATTCAGATGGAGGGTGAGAAAGTTGGATCTCAAACCAGCGTACTAAGCTTAAATAAAGGAGACTACAAAGGTATGAGGGCAGAGTTGGCGAAAGTGGACTGGGAAAATAGATGTAGGACGGCTGATGAACAGTGGCATACATTTAAGGAGATATTTCACAACTCTCAAAAAAAATATATTCCAGTGAGGAGGAAAGGGTGTTTAAAAAAGATAGCCATCCATGGCTAACTAAAGAAATAAAGGACGGTATCCAATTAAAAACAAAGGCATACAAAGTGGCCAAAACTAGTGGGAGGGCAGAAGATTGGGAAGCTTTTAAAAGCCAGCAATGATTAAGAAAATGATTAAGAATGGGAAGATAGACAATGAAAGTAAACGAGCACAAAATATAAAAACAGATAGCAAGAGTTTCTATAAGTATATAAAAAGGAAAGAGTGGCGAAAGTAAATGTTGGTCCCTTAGAGGACGAGACCGGGAATTGTGATGGCAAACATGGAGAAACTCTGAACAAATATTTTGTATCAGTCGTTATGGTAGAGAACACAAACAATATTCCAACAGTGGCTAGTCAAGTGGGGAGGAACTTAACATAATCACAATCACGAAAGAGCTGGTACTCAGTAATATAATGGGACTACAGGCGAATAAATCCCCTGCACCTGGTGGCTTGCATCCTAGGGTCTTAAGAGAAATAGCAGCAGGGATAGTAAATACATTGGTTGTAATTTACCAAAATTCCCTGGATTCTGGGGAGGTCCCAGCAGATTAGAAAACTGCAAATGTAATGCCCCCATTTTAAAAAAGGAGGCAGACAAAAAGCAGGAAACTATAGACTAGTTAGCCTAACATCTGTGGTTGGGAAAATGTTGGAGCCCATTATTAAAGAAGCAATAGCAGGACATTTGGAAAAACATAATTCAGTCAGGCAGAGTTCACATGGATTTATGAACGGGAATTCATGTTTGACAAGTTTGCTGGAATTCTTTGAGGATGTAACGAACAGGGTGGATAAAGAGGAACCAGTGGATGTGGTGTATTTGGACTTTCAGAAGGCATTTGACAAGGTGCCACATAAAAGGTTACTGCACAAGATAAAAGTTAACAGGGTTGGGGGTAATACATTAGTATGGAGAGAGGATTGGCTAACGAAGAGAAAACAGAGAGTCGGGATAAATGGTTCGGGTTGTCAATCAGTAACTGCTGAGGTGCCACAGGGATCAGTGCTGGGATCCCAACTATTTACAATCTATATTAATGACTTGGATGAAGGGACCGAGTGTAACGTAGCCAGGTTTGCTGATGATGCAAAGATGGGAGGGAAAGCAATGTGTGAGGACACAAAAAACCTGCAAAAGGACATAGACAGGCTAAGTGAGTGGGCAAGAATTTGGCAAATGGTGTATAGGCCCCAAGTTTCCACACGATAAAAAACGGGCACCCCTCCGAGCTGGGCGCCCGTTTTTCGCGCCGAAACAAAAAACACGCGATTCTGGAGCGCCCTGCAGCTCCATGTCTGCTTGGCGCGGCACCCAGGGGGGGCGGGTACCATTTAAATTAGTTTTTTTCCTGCCGGCAACCCTGCGTGTACGCGTTGGAGCGTTCGCGCACGCGCAGTGTGAAGGAAACATAGAATTTAATGACTTCCCTTCCCCCCTCCCCCCCCACCTCGTTCTGGACGCCTAATTTGTAACCTGCGCCTGATTTTTTAATGTGTAGACAAGGTTTTTTCAGTTCTACAAAAATCTTCACTTGCTCCATTCTAAGTTAGTTTGGAGTACGTTTTCACTGTGGAAACTTTGAAATCAGGCGTCAGTGGCCGGACACGCCCCCTTTTGAAGAAAAAAATTCTGTTCCAAAGTGAAACTGTTCTAACTGACTAGAACTGCAAAAAAAGTGGAGAATTGCGATTTCTAAGATAGTCCGTTCTCCACCAGTTGCTCCTAAAAATCAGGCGCAAATCATGTGGAAACTTGGGCCCATAATGTTGGAAAGTGAGGTTATGCACTTCAGCAGAAAAAAAATCAAATAGCAAGTTATTATTTAAATGGAGAAAAATTGCAAAGTGCTGCAGTACAACAGCACCTGGTGCATGAAACACAAAAGGTTAGTATGCAGGTCTTGCAAGTGATCAGGAAAGCCAATGGAATCTTGGCCTTTATTGCAAAGGGGATGGAGTATAAAAGCAGGGAAGTCTTGCTACAGTTATACAGGGTATTGGTGAGGCCATACCTGGAATACTGCGTACAGTTTTGGTTTCCATATTTAAGAAAGGATATACTTGCTTTGGAGGCAGTTCAGAGAAGGCTCACTAGGTTGATTCCAGAGATGAGGGGTTTGAATTATGAGGAAAGGTTGAGTAGGTTGGGCCTCTACTCATTGGAATTCAGAAGATTGAGAGATGATCTTATCGAAATGTTTAAGATTATGAGGGGGCTTGACAAGGTGGATGCAGAGAGGATATTTCCACTGATAGGGGAGACTAGAACTAGGGGGCACAATCTTAGAATAAGGGATCACCCATTTAAAACTGATATGAGGAGGAATTTCTAATCTCGGAGGTTTGTAAATCTGTGGAATTCGCTGCCTCAGAGAGCTGTGGAAGCTGGGTCATTGAATAAATTTAAGACAGAGATAGACAGTTTCTTAACTGATAAGGGAATAAGGGGTTATGGGGAGCAGACAGGGAAGTGGACCCGAGTCCATGATCGGATCAGCCATGATAGTATAGAAACATAGAAAATAGGTGCAGGAGTAGGCCATTCGGCCCTTCGAATCCACACCACCATTCAATAAGATCATAGCTGATCATTCACCTCAGTACCCCTTTCCTGCTTTCTCTCCATGCCCCTTGATCCCTCTAGCTGCAAGGGCCATATCGAACTCCCTCTTGAATATATCCAATGAACTGACATCAACAACTGTCTGCGGTAAGGAATTCCAGAGGTTAACAACTCTGAATGAAGAAGTTTCTACTCATCTCAATCCTAAATGGCTTACCCCTTATCCTTAGACTGTGTCCCCTGGTTCTGGACTTTTCCAACATCGGGAACATTCTTCCTGCATCTAACCTGTCCAGGCCCGTCAGAATTTTACATGTTTCTTTGAGATCACCGCTCATCCTTCGAAACTCCAGTGAATACAGGCTCAGTCGATCCAGTCTCTCCTGCCATCCTGGGAATCAGTCTGGTGAACCTTCGCTGCACTCCCTCAATAGCAAGAACGTCCTTCCTCAGATTAGGAGACCAAAACAGAACACAATATTCAAGGTGAGGCCTCACCAAGGCCCTGCACAACTGCAATAAGACCTCCCTGCTCCTATACTCAAATCCCCTAGCTATGAAGGCCAACATACCATTTGCCTTTTTCACCGCCTGCTGTATCTGCATGCCAACTTTCAATGACTGATGTACCATGACACCCAGGTCTCGTTGCACCTCCCTTTTTCCTAATCTGCTGCCATTCAGATAATATTCTGCCTTCGTGTTTTTGCCACCAAAGTGGATAACCTCACATTTATCCACATTATGCTGCATCTACCATGCATATGCCCACTCACCTAACCTGTCCAAGTCAGCCTGCAGCCTCTTAGCGTCCTCCTCACAGTTCACAACGCCACCCAGCTTAGTGTCATCTGCAAACTTGGAGATATTACACTCCATTCCTTCATTAATGTATATTGTAAATAGCTGGGGTCCCAGCACTGAGCCCTGCGGCACCCCACTAGTCACTGCCTGCCATTCTGTAAAGAACCCGTTTATCCCGACTCTCTGCTTCCTATCTGCCAACCAGTTCTCTATCCACATCAATACATTACCCCCAATACCATGTGCTTTAATTTTGCACACAAATCTCTTGTGTGGAACCTTGTTAAAAGCCTTTTGAAAGTCCAAATACACCACATCCACTGGTTCTCCCTTGTCCACTCTACTAGTTACATCCTCAAAAAATTCCAGAAGATTTGTCTCAAGGAGCCATATGGCCTACTCCTGCTCCTATTTCTTATGTTCTTATGTCTCGTTCGCAGCCAAAGCCATCAAGTCACTAAAAGTGGCACTAGGACCTGACTCCATTAGGTGTGTCAAGGAGGTTCATGCACGTGGGGCGATCCTGTCCGAACTGACACCCGTCCAGATGGAATTCCTCATCAGCGCCAAGCCCCGGAACCTCCCTCGGGAGGCGGCGCCTCATAACTTGAGCCGCCTCCGGGAATTCCCTTTGTGCTTTTCCATTCCTCACGGAGGGGATTCCTGTACATGCTGCTCTTACACACCCTCCATTTTGCCATCCTCGTCTGCCATGGCGCACCATCTTGCCATCCAGAGGAAGTGGAGGTCCCCAATGGAGGGCTCTCTATGCGGGAGTCCTTCCTTTATCTATTGGAGACTTGGGTTGAAGATGTTGCACAGGGCAGTCCCATGCAATAAGTTTTTAAGTCAGCTCACGGACTCCCAGGCCACTTGCATTTTCTGCCGTCTGGAGGAGTCCGTGTTCCATGTTTTTCAGAGTGTGAGAGGTTGCAGCCACTCTTCCATTATTTGATGGGGCTACTCCTCGATTTCTGGCTGCACTTCAGTCCCACGCTCCTGATCTTTGGGCACCCGATGCGGAGGGGAGCGGGCAGGTCAGAGGGCCACCTCATGGGACTGCTCCTGGGTCAGTCCTAGATGGCCATTAACAGGTCCAGGCAGCGGGCGGTCGAGGGGGTCGTTCAGCCTGCCTTTCTTCCGCAGTTCTCGCTAGGGTGTCCCTGGAGATGGAGCACCTGGTGTCTACCGGTACGCTCGAGTCCTTCCACAACAGGTGGGCACCGGAGGGACTGGAGTGTCATCACCCCCGGAAACCAAATTTTGATTTGATCGGTTTTCTTAAACATTTTTGGTTAGTTTGCAGTTTCTAGTCGTTGTGCCCCTTTAACAAGGGGACATTTGATTTCATTGCATAATTTAAAAGAGCTGTAAAATTGTACAGAGATGATCAAATTCTCTATGGAACACGAGTTACCGGGGCATTGGAAAACAACCGGTCATAAGTGAATAATCAAGGCCCACTCCATCACCTTTTTGGAAGGGAAGAGATCATCTTTCAAAAACACATTCCAAGAAATTAAATTAGACAGAGTTCGTGATCACAGCGACAATTTGCACATGGCCTGAAGAAAAAACGAGGCCCGTCGGTCAAACGCCTTGTTATCGAATTAATTTACACGCATCACCCACCCTCGCATGATCCATGGAGGGTTGAGTTTTGGTACCCGAAGTTGCGGACATTACTTTACCTTCCCAGTGCTCGGCGGCTCTTGGATGTAAATGTTGCTCATTGCGGCGGTTTCGAAACAAGCCCCGTTTAAAGTGGCGGAACCTGCGCACTGTCGAAGCGCACGCCCCGCTCCCGCTCCCGCTCTCGCTCCTCACCAACGGTCGCAGTCTCGGCCTGACTTCACCGCCATGTTTTCAGATCGCCAGTTCCGTTCAAATGAGAGGGGCGGATGCAAAGCCGTCCCGACTCCAAACGCAATGAAATATCAACTCACGGCAAAACAGCAACGTTTAAAAACCTTGCCTACGAGAACATTGTTTCCAAAGTATCCAGTTACGCGGTTGCACTAAGAATCCCCCCCGAAATGTTACTTTTTTGTTCACGTCTCATGGCTCGGCCCGAGTAATCTGCTCGTGTTGTGATGGCGGTTCGCTGCAAAACACGTCCTGAAAGCAAACGGGCTCTTTGACGGGGTTATGACATTGACGCACAAACAAAGACAATAACTTTAAGATGAAGATATAGAACCTTTAGTGACTTGTACGCTTCTAAAAGGAAATTTAAAATCTAATAGTTCTTGTTAATCTTGCGATGGTTGCTTCTTGTTATTGCAGTTACAAGTGGTGTCGGAAACGTGATTGGTGGGAAGATATTGAAGGGTGCACCAGATAGGCAAGTGCGCCTGACTTCGGCTGGAGTTGGATTGGTCGTGGATGGAATTTATCGATGGCTTTTTCAGGTAAATGAACATATAAATGATAATGATTTGTGGCTTTTACACCGAATTCTCACTTTGTTTTAAGACTTATTTCAGCAAGATAAGTAGAGGGAAATCTAATTTTTGAAAGTGTTTTAAAGATCAATCGATGTTAAGTGTGATTCCATCGGGATCTTATGTTCAGTATTTGAAAGAGCAGTAAGTCACCGGATGGATATGAAAAAGAAACAGCGTTCAACTTGACTATCGAGAGAAACTTATGGCCGAGTTACAGCCCTTCCCCTTTCTCTCCCAACATCTAGAAACATAGAAAATAGGTGCAGGAGTAGGCCATTCGGTCCTTCAAGCCTGCACAACCATTAAATAAGATCATGGCTGATCATTCACCTCCGCACCCCTTTCCTGCTTTCTCTCCATACCCCTTGATCCCTTTAACCGTAAGGGCCATATCTAACTCCCTCCCTGATGCCTAACTGGCATCAACAACTCTCTGCAGTAGGGAATTCCACAGGTTAACAACTCTCTGAGTGAAGAAGTTTCTCCTCATCTCAGTCCTAAATGGCTTACCCTTTATCCTTAGACTATGTCCCCTGGTTCTGGATTTCCCCAATATTGGGAACATTCTTCCTGTATCTAACCTGTCCAGTCCCATCAGAATTTTATGTTTCTATGAGATTACCCTCTCATCGTTCTAAACTCCAGTGAATACAGGTCCAGTTGATCCAGTCTCTCCTCATATGTCAGTCCTGTCATCCCGGGAATCAGTCTGGTGAACCTTCGCTGCATTCCCTCAATAGCAAGAGCATCCTTCCTCAGATTAGGAGACCAAAACTGAATACAATATTCCAGGTGAGGCCTCACCAAGGCCCTGTACAACTGCAGTGAGACCTCCCTGCTCCTATACTCCAATCCCCTAGTTATGAAGGCCAACATACCATTTGCTGCCTTCACCGCATGCTGTACTTGCATGCCAACTTTCAATGACTGATATACCATGACGCCCAGATCTCGTTGCACCTCCCCTTTTCCTAATCTGCGACCATTCAGATAATATTCTGCCTTTGTGTTTTTGCCACCAAAGTGGATAACCTCACATTTATCCACATTATACTGCATCTGCCATGCGTTTGCCCACTCACCTAACCTGTCCAAGTCAGCCTGCAGCCTCTTAGCGTCCTCCTCACAGCTCATACCGCCACCCAGCATAGTGTCATCTGCAAACTTGGAGATATTACACTCTATTTCTTCATCTAAGTCATTAATGTATATTGTAAATAACTGGGGTCCCAGCACTGAGCCCTGCGGCACCCCACTAGTCACTGCCTGCCATTCTGAAAAGGACCCGTTTAGCCCGACTCTCTGCTTCCTATCTGCCAACCAGTTCTCTATCCACGTCGGTATATTGCCCCCAATACCGTGTGCTTTAATTTTGCACACCAATCTCTTGTGTGGGACCTTGTCAAAAGCCTTTTGAAAGTCCAAATACACCACACCCACTGGTTCTTCCTTGTCCACTCTACTAGTTACATCCTCAAAAAATTCTAGAAGATTTGTCAAGCATGATTTCCCTTTCATAAATCCATGCTGACTTGGACCGATCCTGTCACTGCTTTCCAAATGCGCTGCTATTTCATCTTTAATAATTGATTCCAACATTTTCCGCACTACTGATGTCAGGCTAATTACCTGGTGTATAATTACCTGTTTTCTCTCTTCCTCCTTTCTTAAAAAGTGGTGTTACATTAGCTACCCCCAGTCCATAGGAACTGATCCAGAGTCGATTGACTGTTGGAAAACAATCACCATTGCATCCACTATTTCTAGGACCACTTCCTTAAGTACTCTGGGATGCAGACTATCAGGCCCTGGGGATTTATTGGCCTTCAATCCCATCAATTTCCCTAACACAATTTCCCGCCTAATAAGGATTTCCTTCAGTTCCTCTTTCTCACTTGACCCTCGGTCCCCTAGTATTTCCAGAAGGTTATTTGTGTCTTCCTTCGTGAAACATAGAAACATTGAAAATAGGTGCAGGAGTAGGCCATTCAGCCCTTCGAGCCTGCACCACCATTCGATAAGATCATGGCTGATCATTCCCTCATTATACATAACCAAAGTATTTGTTTAACTGGTCCGCCATTTCTTTGTTCCCCATTATAAATTCACCTGAATCTGACTGCAAGGGACCTACGTTTGTCTTCACATAACTATAGAAGCTTTTGCAGTCAGTTTTTATGTTCCCAGCAAGCTTCCTCTCGTACTCTATTTTCCCCCTCCTAATTGTTTCATTTATGGTTTTAAGGATCTTACTGCCAATAACCGGCCTGAAAATATAATAAAGAATAGTTAGCACAGATTTCAAAAGGGAAAGTCATGCTTGACCAACATTGAATTCTATGACAGCAAGGGTAATGCAATGGATGGTAATATACATGGGCTTTCATAGTAGAATCATGACTTAAGATCAGAACTTATGGGCCCCAAGTTTCCACACGCGGCAAAACAGGCACCCCTCCGAGCTGGGCGCCCGTTAAAACCGCGCTATTCTCGAGCGCTTTGCAGCTCGATGTCAGCTTGGCGCGGCGCCCAGGGGGCGGAGCCTACCACTCGTGCCGATTTTGTAAGTAGAGGGGGCGGGTACCATTTAAATGAGTTTTTTTCGTGCCGGCAACCCTGCGCGTGCGCGTTGGAGCGTTCGCGCATGCGCAGTGTGAAGGAAACATTGGCACTTGGCCATTTTTGTAGTTCTTTGCAGCTGTTCATTTTTTATAATTTTTTAATAAAAGCACATTGCCCTTCCATGATCAGCACTGAGGCTTCTTACAGCAGTGAGAAGGCTGCAGGAAGCCTCAGAAGTTGAGGCAGCCGTTTCCCGACGGGCCCCGACCAACGGCAGGGGGGCCTCCCCCCCCCCGCCTTCGGGAATGGCTGCCTCAACTTCTGAGGCTTCCTGCAGCCGCCCCCTCCTCCCCCCCCCCCCCCCCGGCAGGAACGACTGCTACCGTCGGTCGGTCGGTCGGGCCCTCACTGCGTTTCCCCCCCCCCCGCGGGAACGGCTGCTGTCATCGGTCGGTCGGGCCCTCACTGCGTTTCCCCCCCCCCCCCCGCGGGAACGGCTGCTGCCGTCGGTCGGGCTCTCACTGCGTTTCCCCTCCCCGCCGGCGGGAACGGCTGCCTCAACTTGTGAGGCTTCCTGCAGCATTCTCCCTGCCTGAAGTACTTTCACACAGGTCGGAACATGGTTTATTTAATCTTTTCTTT
Organism: Pristiophorus japonicus; assembly: GCF_044704955.1. Taxonomy (NCBI): domain Eukaryota; kingdom Metazoa; phylum Chordata; class Chondrichthyes; family Pristiophoridae; genus Pristiophorus; species Pristiophorus japonicus. The sequence goes on along the minus strand of NC_091978.1, from coordinate 131,227,027 downwards.
GCTTATAAATTTTTATTCAGGTTGGAATTATTTGTATAATATTTGTATAAGTATAACTAAGGATTTATTGTAGAATTTAATGACTTCCCTCCGCCCCCCCACCACCTCATTCCGGACGCCTAATTTGTAACCTGCGCCTGATTTTTTAATGTGTAGACAAGGTTTTTTCAGGCCTACAAAAATCTTCACTTGCTCCATTCTAAGTTAGTTTGGAGTTCGTTTTCACTGTGGAAACTTTGAAATCAGGCGTCAGTGGCCGGACACGCCCCCTTTTGAAAAATAAATTCTGTTCAAAAGTGAAACTGTTCTAAATGACTAGAACTGCAGAAAACTTAAATGTGGAGAATTGCGATTTCTAAGATACTCCGTTCTCCACCAGTTGCTCCTAAAAATCAGGAGCAAATCATGTGGAAACTTGGGCCCATGGAGTCAGAGGACAAATAGCAGAATGGCTAGCAATTTGGCTGCAAAACAAAAAAGAGTAGAGGTGAATGGTAGTTACTCAACCTGACGGAAGATGGGAAGTGGTGTTCCACAAGGATCGGTACTGGGACCACTGGTCACCATTTACATAAATGATTTGGACTTGGGAATCGGAAGTACTATATCTAAATTTGTGGACAACACCAAATTGGGGAGTATAGTTATTACTGAGGAAGATTGCAACATAATACAAGAAGACATTATTAAACTTGCAGAATGGGCATGTAAGTGGCAAATTAATTTCTATACAGATAAAATGAGGTGATACATTTTGGTAGGAGGAATATTAATAATACTCCTTGAAAAATAAGAGTTTAAATGGGATAGAGGCACAGAGGGATATGGGGTATGGATTCACAAAGTACTATAAGTTGCCAGACGGGCTAGCAAAGCCATAAAAATGTGAACGTAGCACTGGGGTTTGTTTTTATGGGGTTGTTATGTTAACCTTGTAAAGAAACTTGGTTGGACCACATTTGGAGTACTGTGCACAGTTCTATTCTCCATATTGCAAAAAAGATACAGAAATTTTTTTTTACAAGGCTAATACCAGAACTAAGAGGGTACAACTCTCAGGAAAGACTGGGTAGGCTGGGTCTTTTTTTTCCACGAAAAGAGAAGACTGAGAGGTGACATGATGGAGATCTTTAAAATTGTGAAGGAGTTTGATAGGGTAGACGTAATGAGGATGTTTCCACTTGAGGGATTCCAAAACTGGGTTCATAAATACAATATAGTCACTAATAAATCCAATAAGGAATTCAGAATAAATTGGTTAGAGAGTGGTTAAAATGTGGAACTTGCTACCACAAGGATTAGTTGAGGCGATTAGCATAGATGAAGTAAAGGGGAAGCTAGATTAATACATGAGTGAGAAAGGAATCAAAGGATATGTTAATGGGGTTAGATGAAGTAGGGTGGGAGGAGCGCATGTGGAGTATAAACCAGTTGGGCCAAATGGCCTGTTTGTGTGCTCTAAAAATGTGTGTAATTCTATGGAAGCCAGTTGTTTATTGCTAAGTATCCGAACAAATATTTCCTAACATAGGTTTCAAATTAGTCTTTTTTCAATGTGACCTGCCCTCCTACTCGCCCCCTGGATCCTATGTCTACACCATGTCTTAAAGCAAACCATGCTAGTACAACAAGACCTGGATATTTGTCAGGTTATATTTGTGCCACACAAGTGCCAAGCAATGACCATTCTGAACAAGAGAAAATCCAGCCATCTCCCCATGACCTTTAATGGTATCACCATCATCAACTACCTACCATCAACATCTAAGGAGCTCACCACAAGTCTGGCGGCAAAATAAAACTGGGAGGGTGGCTCAAACGTGGCTAACAAGGGAAATCAGGGATAGTGTTAAATCCAAGAAAGAAGCATATAAATTGGCCAGAAAAAGCAGCAAACCTGAGGACTGGGAGAAATTTAGAATTCAGCAGAGAAGGACAAAGGGTTTAATTATGAGGGGGAAAATAGAGTATGAGAGTAAGCTTGCAGGGAAAATAAAAACTGACTGCAAAAGCTTCTATAGATCTGTGAAGTGAAAAAGATTAGTGAAGATAAATGTAGGTCGCTTGCAGTCAGAATCAGGAACAAAAAAATGGCAGACCAATTGAACAAATATTTTGGTTCTGGCTTCACTAAGGAAGACACAATAATCTTCCGGAAATACTAGAGGACCGAGGTCCAGCGAGAAGGAAGAACTGAAGGAAATCCTTATTAGTCAGAAAATTGTATTAGGGAAATTGATGGGATTGAAGACCAATAAATCCCCAGGGCCTGATAGTCTGCATCCCAGAGTACTTAAGGAAGTGGCCCTAGAAATAGTGGATGCATTGGTGATCATTTTCCAACATTCTATAGATTCTGGATCAGTTCTTGTGGGTTGGAGGGTAGCTAATGTAACCCCACATTTGAAAAAAGGAGGGAGAGAGAAAACATGGAATTATAGACCAGTTAGCCTGACATTGGTAGTGGGGAAAATGTTGGAATCAATTATTAAAGATGTAATAGCAGCACATTTGGACAGCAGTGACAGGATCGGTCCAAGTCAACATGGATTTATGAAAGGGAAATCATGCTTGACAAATCTTCTAGAATTTTTTGAGGATATAACTAGTAGAGTGGACAAGGTAGAACCAGTGGATGTGGTGTATTTGGACTTTCAAAAGACTTTTGACAAGGTGCCACACAAGAGATTAGTGTGCAAAATTAAAGCACATGGTATTGGGGGTAATGTATTGACGTGAATAGAGAACTGGTTGGCCGACAGGAAGCAGAGAGTAGGAATAAACGGGTCCTTTTCAGAATGGCAGGCAGTGAATAGTTGGGTACCGCACGAATCAGTGCTGGGACCCCAGCTATTAACAATATAAGTGATTTGGACGAAGGAATTGAATGTAATATCTCCAAGTTTGCAGATGACACTAAGCTGGGTGGCGGTGTGAGCTGTGAGGGGGATGCTAAGAGACTGCAGGGTGACTTGGACAAGTTGGGTGAGTGGGCAGCTGCAATATAATGTATATAAATGTGAGGTTACTCACTTTGGTGGCAAAAACACGAAGGCAGAATATTATCTGAATGGTGACCGATTAGGAAAACGGGAGGTGCAACGAGACCTGGGTGCCATGGTACATCAGTCATTGAAAGTTGGCATGCAGGTACAGCAGGCGGTGAAGAAGGCAAATGGCATGTTGACCTTCATAGCGAGAGGATTTGAGTACAGGAGCAGGGAGGTCTTACTGTAGTTGTACAGGGTGTTGAATATTGTGTACAGTTTTGGTCTCCTAATCTGAGGAAGGACATTCTTGCTGTTGAGGGAGTGCAGCGAAGGTTCACCACACTGATTCCCGGGATGGCAGGACTGACATATGAAGAAAGACTGGATCGACTAGACTTATATTCACTGGAATTCAGAAGAATGAGAGGGGATCTCATAGAAACATATAAAATTCTGACGGGATTGAACACGTTAAATGCAGGAAGAATGTTCCCGTTGTTGGGAAGTCCAGAACCAGGGGTCACAGTCTAAGGATAAGGGGTAAGCCATTTAGGACCGAGATGAGGAGAAACTTCTTCACTAAGAGAATTATGAACCTGTGGAATTCTCTACCACAGAAAGTTGTTGAAGCCAGTTTGTTAGATATATTCAAAAGGGAGTTAGATGTGGCCCTTACAGCTAAAGGGATCAAGGGGAATGGAGAGAAATCAGGAATGGGGTACTAAAGTTGCATGGTGGTGCAGGCTCGTAGGGCCGAATAGCCTACTCCTGCACCTATTTTCTATGTTTCTATGTTAAAACTTATCCATCATCTACAAGGTTCAAGTCAGGAGTGTAATGGAATACTCACCATGTGTCGTATGAGGAGAGACTGGATCGACTAGGCCTGTATTCACTAAAGTTTAGAAGAATGAGAAGGGATCTCATTGAAGCATAAAATTCTGATGAGGTTGGATAGACTGGAAGTGGGGAGAATGTTTCCCCTGGCTGGGAAGTCCAGAACAAGGTGTCACAGTCTCAGGATACGGGGTAGGAAATTTAGGACCGAGATGAGGAGACATTTTTTCACTCGGAGGGTGGTGATCCTGTGGAATTCTCTACCATAGAAGGCTGTGGAGGCCAAGTCACTGAATATATTTAAGAAGGAGATAGATAGATTTCTTGGCACAAAAGGCATCAAGGGGTATGGGAAGAAAGTGGGTATATGGTGTTGAGATAGAAGATCAGCTATGATCATGGATAATATTGAATGGCGGTGCAGGCTTGAAGGGCCGAATGGCCTACACCTCCTATTTTCTATGTTTCGATGTGCCTGGACAAGTGCAATTGGAACAATATTCAAAAAGCTTGGGACTGTCCAGGGTGGACAGTTTACTTGATTGGCACCCCAGTCATTGGGTTCAATATCTGCCGCCTTCATCACTGGCACTGCAGCAACTCACTAAGGTTACTTCAGTGATACCTCTCTACCTTGTGACCTCTACCACCGATATGGTAAGAACAGAATGTCATGGGAACATTATCACCTCCCAAGTTCCTCTCTCAATTCACACATCATCCTAACTTGGACATATATCTCTGTTTCTTAATTGTTGTTGGGTCAATATCCTGGAATCCCCTACCTAACACCATTGTGGTCATCACAAGGCGATGGCCAACAACTTGGCAACTAGGAATGGGCAATCAATGCACCCTTGAAAGATCATCAACTGGAAACTCTGGGGTCAAGTTTCGGCCTGAGTTGCCCCTGTTTTTTTGGAGCAACTGGTTTAGAATGGAGTATCTTAGAAATTGCAATTCTCGGCATTTAGTTTGCTCCAGTTCTAGTCAGTTAGAACAATTTCATTTTGGAACAGAATTTTTTTTTCAATAGGGGGCGTGTCCAGGCCATTTACGCCTGTTTTGAAAGTTTAGGCAGTGAAAACTTACTCCAAACTAACTTAGAATGGAATAAGTGCAGATTTTTGTTCGCTCAGAAAAACCTTTACAAATCAGGCGTAGGTTACAAATCAGATGTAGGGAACAAAGGGGGAAAGTAAATTCTACAAGCATTCAACAGTCTTACTTATACAAATAAAGAGCCAACCTGAATAAAAAATTATAAACAAAGCAAAGACAAAATATTCAATGTTCCTATCTGTGTGAAGCAGCAGCAGCCTTCGAGCTACGGTGCTTCAGGCAGACCTTCCTTCCATCTAGGAGACGGGCGGCGTCAGTGGCTCCGTGGCAGCCGAAGAAACAGCAAGCAGCCTTCGAGCTGCGAAGGAGGCTGAGGCCATTCGGCCGCGGGATAGGGGCGGCGGCAGTGGCGTGACAGCAGCCGAAGAAACAGCAAACAAGCAGCCTTTGAGCTGTGAGGGGGACTGAGGCCATTCGACCACAGAATAGGGGCATCGTCAGTGGCTCAACGGCAGGAAGAAACAGCAAACAAGCAGCCTTCGAGCTGCGAAGGGTCTGAGGCCATTCGGCCACGCGATAGGGGTGGCAGCAGTGGCTGGATGGCAGGAAGAAACAGCAAACAAGCAGCCTTCGAGCTGTGAGGGGGACTGAGGCCATTCGGCCATGGGATAGGGGCCATCGTCAGTGGCTGGATGGCAGCCGAAGACACAGCAAGCAAGCAGCCTTCGAGCTGTGAGGGGGACTGAGGCCATTCGGCCATGGGATAGGGGCCATCGTCAGTGGCTGGATGGCAGCCGAAGACACAGCAAGCAAGCAGCCTTCAAATCAACACATTTTGCTTCAAGTCCCTTTAAAAATGGTCGAGTGCCAATGTTTATGCGCTACTGCCGGCACGACGTCGTCTCATTTAAATTAACCCCGTCCCCCACCACTTCTAGAATCGGCGCGACTCTCTTGCTCCGCCCCCCCCCCCCCTGCTGCTCTGTGCGCGCTGCGCCAAGCTCCAAAGGACCTTCGGGTGCAAAAAAAGGGGGGCTAGGTCAGGGCTGCGCCGTTCTAGGCGCAGCCAGAAACTTCAGCCTATTAACTCTATCCAGCTGCTGCCTGATGCCTATTTCCAGCATATTTTGTAGTACAGATTTCCAGCATCTGAAGTAGTTTGCTTTTAGTTCCACAGGAGATCAAGTTGTTCTTTACCAAAATCTTAGTCATAGCATTGGGAAGCAACAAAACAAAATTAAAACCCCAATCTGACCCTCCTTTATTTCCAGTAGACATTCTAGAAATTGTTCTAATTTGTAACTTACTAAGCTTTCTTGGTGCTTAGTAATCTGATTCCTTCTGTGACCAGTGGGTACCACAGGGTATAGAATGTCTAATTGATACAAACAGCCATATTATGATTATAGTTTTTTTTAGTTAATTAGACTTTTATGTCTTAAGAATGCACCACTAATATAATTAAGAGGGGGCATTTATGGAGCTGTCTTTCATTTGGTGGCACTGGACCAACCCAGTGTAACCTTTATTAGTTTACATAGAATTGCATAGATTTTCCAGCAGAGATGCATGACATTTGGCCCAACTGATCTATGCCTGTGTTTATGCTCCACATGAGCCTCTTCCCTGGAAACATTTTCTCTATGTCTTCACGACCAAATTCCTTCTTAAATTTAAAGACCTCTACCAGGTCACTTCTAATCTTTTTTCTAGAGAAAGGAGCCCCATCCTGTTCAGTCTTTCCTGATGGGTGTACCCTTGCAGTTCGGTAAATTTACACCTTCATGTAAAGGTGTCTGCAAACTTGTTTTAGTTTGATTTTCAATTATTGCATCACTTGTGCATGTTATATCATTGCACAGAAAGTGTCCCATGCGTCTGCTAATATTTCCCTCCTCTCAGACAAATCCACAAAAATGGTTTGATGTTTTTTCGATTAAAATAGCGCCCTCTTTTATATTTTTTATACATTGACCTGGCTGATATTTATCCCTCAACTTAGCATCACTAAAACAGATTATTTGGTCATTTATCTCATTGCTGTCTGTGGGACTATGCTTTAACAATGAGCTGAGCTTTAAACTGCACAACCTATACACTACCGAGTTAATTCAAAATAGGCATCTGAAAAAAGACAGGTTAACATTTTGGGTGTAAGCCATTCGTCAGCAACTAATGGTTATTAATTAATTACTATGGACTGTTGCTGCTCAAAGAATAACTGAATGTGTTTAAATGCATCCTTCTCTTGAATTGCCTAACTCATTCAATACTGGATGCCTTTTCTGATTCAAACTAGTTTTTATGCATATATATCTTTTTGTTTACTCATTTTACCCCATCCCTGCTTACATACACAACGTGGGGATGTTTTCTTACTAGTACCGCTGCTTCTCTGTCCAAAAGATTAAAGTGTGTTCGTGCATTTTTTTTCAAATTTGCTTGGAACTATTGGGACCCTGTTGGGTCTACAAATATTCTTTCCTTATTGTTGATGATTTAGTGAGTAAATAAACTGCAAGGTGTGCTTAACCAGAAAGGTTCCTGGTCTCTGCTGTTAAATCTAATCCAGTCACATGCCCCAGTGATGTATGAAGATGTCTGGTGACAATACTCCATCCATTGTGATGACTTCTATAGTTGAATAAACATTGACATTCACTTAGTTTTTGGAGAAGTCACACATGTTTTTGTCTCTGGCTAGTCATATGATAACTTTGTACAATTTATTTGCTTTTATCATATAAAATCCAATCATTCTTGCATGCAAATAGTAATTTTATTTCTTTAAAAAAGAGCTTGCAGTAGATTTGTCACCCAGTGTTCTTGCTGAAATTGAGCTTTTTTGAATCTTGGTAATTCTGAGTGTGTAGGTACTTTCATGGTCAGAACTTGTCACAGTAGGCATTTTTTAGGCTAAGTTTTCATTAAAGCATAATGCTGCACATATGAAAGATTATAGTTTTTGCCCTTCATGTTTGGTTATATATGGATGAGAATGGATACAGAAGGATTGTAAATGTGGCAGAGGGATGGAGATAGGGAATCATGGGAAAATAGCTGAAGAAATGTCAAGATGCAGACATTGCAGAATCGACAGAAAAAAAGGGGGTTACTGAGAGTTGAGGTTAAACACGGGTCACGGGAAAGAAAAAGCAATCACAGATAGGAGAAGGTAACATAATGGTTTTCACTAATAAGGAGGGGAGAATAAAGTAATGCTTTTTACTGATAAGAGGGAAATAGGTTTTACTGATAAAGAAGAAGAATTTAATGAGGCTATAAACAAGCTGACCTCGGGGCCAGCTCTAATTAGGAGACCTCCTTGCCTGCCATTGAACATACTCTGGGTGGGGAAGAAAGGGAGTGGACAGACCAAGTGCTAATCAAATGTGTTATGTTTTGAAAATGTATAACGACTGTGCTTTTCCCGCTGTAAAGGGGCTTGTCCAGAGGAAGGTAAACAGGCTCTGATTGAGAGTGTTCCTTTGTCTTGACAAGTCCCGGCCGGAGAATCTTCAATAAAGGTCTTTTACAGAAAAGGCAAGAAGGTGTTCGCGTCAGTGTATTCGCTGAAACAGATTGAGGGAAAAAGAATCCATATTAACATGGAGAGAACATTGAGAGTTGTGTAACAGTAACGCAAATTACCAGTGATAGTGGTATTGGGAGCAAATTGAGCTGATGAATTCAGATCATCGCAATCTCCCAATGTTATCCAGTGACTAGCTGAACCCCACAGAAAGGACGATCCCAGGTTTGAGGCCCAGTTTCTGCTGTTAGCCAGGGCTGCTGCAGTTGGTCTTGGCACCAGTGGATAAGGGAAAGGAATAGCAGCTATGGTTCCCACTCCTGATTACTAAACAGTGATCTCTTTTAAATGTGCAAGTTAGCAGATGCCATATGAAGACAGGGTAAGGCTCAGCTATTATGCCCCCCACCCTCCGTTGAATAGGGTAGTGACATTCACTGTGTGAAGAATGGCTACTTGGGCAGCTACCAGAGGGCCACTGCCAACCATGAAGCCCTATCACAGCAAGGAGTCAATACCTTCAGGAGAAAAGGGAAAAACCTGATGAGAGAAACATACCGTGCAAGAAGTGTCATGGCACAACATTAAGTATAGTTTAATTACAATTTTTCCTGTGGCATTTTAATATCAGTATGCTAAATAAACTAGCTGACAATACTGAAAAAGGAGTCTAAATATACAATGTGACATATATATTCCAGAAAGGTTACTATGTATCCGTTCTAATTTTAAAACACTTTATTTCAGGCCCAAATAAAGACAATATTCGAGCAGGATGCAAGAAATGTGGCTATCGTAAGTATCGAACATTAGAAATTCTTAGACATCACTATTCCCAGAGAGAGGACTCTTTGCTATCTACGTTCTTCTGACCAACAGTAATAATCCACTGTTTCACCATCTCTGTGTTTAAGTTATTCTGATATTATTTTACTTTGCTTTTTATTGAAAATAATCATTTTCTATTGATTGTAACAATCACAAGCAAAGGTTTGCTGTTTATGAAAAACAATTAACGCTCTCGTTCTCTACAATTATAAATATATATTCATAGCATCATGGAATGGTTACAGCACAGGAGGAGGCCATTTGGCCCATCAAGCCCGTGCCAGCTCTCTACAAGAGCACGTCAGCTAGTCCTACTCCCCTGCCCAGTCCTGCAAATTTTATACCTTCGGTACTTATCCAATTCCCTTTTGAAAGCTACGATTGATTCTGCCTCCATTACCCTTTCCTGTGTCAGGTGTGGCTCAATGGATACCACACTTGTCTCTGAGTCAGAAGGTTGTGGATTCAAGTCCCACTCCAGGGACTTGAACACACAAATCTAGGCTAACTAAACTGGTAGCAATGCAGTGGAGGAGGATTTCCTGGAATGTATTAGGAATGGTTTTCTAGACCAATGTGTAGAAGAACCAACTAGAGGACTGGCCATCCTAGAGTGGGTGATGTGTAATGAGAAGAAACTAATTAGCAATCTTGTTGTGCGAGGGGAAAAATGACCATAATATGGTAGAATTCTTTATTAAGATGGAGAGCGACACAGTTAATTCAGAGACTAGGGTCCTGAAGTTAAGGAAAGATAACTTCGATGGTATGAGACGTGAATTGGCTAGAACAGACTGGTAGGTGATACTTAAAGGGTTGATGGTGGGTAGGCAATGGCAAACATTTAAAGATCACATGGATAAACTTCAACAATTGTACATCCCTGACTGGAGTAAAAATAAAACGGGAAAGGTGGCTCAACTGTGGCTAACAAGGGAAATAAGGATAGTGTTAAATCCAAGGAAGAGGCATATAAATTGGCCAGAAAAAGCAGGAAACCTGAGGACTGGGAGCATTTTATAATACAGCAGAGGAGGACAAAGGGTTTAATTCGGAGGGTGAAAATAAAGTATGAGGAAGCTTGCTGGGAACATAAAAACTGACTGCAAAAACTTCTATAGATATGTGAAGAGAAAAAGATTAGTGAAGACAAACGTAGGTCCCTTGCAGTCAGATACAGGTGAATTTATAATGGGGAACAAAGAAATGGCGGACCAGTTAAACAAATCCTTCGTGAAGACAGAACCGAAATAAGACACAAATAACCTTCTGAAATACTAGGGGACCGAGGGTCTAGTGAGAAGGAGGAACTGAAGGAAATCTTTATTAAGCGGGAAATTGTGTTTGTGAAATTGATGGGATTGAAAGCCGATAAATCCCTGATGCCTGATGGTCTACATCCCAGAGTACTTAAGGAAGTAGCCCTAGAAATAGTGGATGCATTGGTGGTCATTTTCCAACAATCCATCGACTCTGGATCAGTTCCTATGGACTGGAGGGTAGCTAATGTAACACCACTTTTGAAGAAGGGAGGGAGAGAGAAAACTGGTAATTATAGACCAGTTAGCCTGATATTGATAGTGGGGAAAATGTTGGAATCAATTATTAAAGATGAAATAGCAGCACATTTGGAAAGCAGTGACGGGATCGGTCCAAGTCAGCATAGATTTATGAAGGGGAAATCCTGCTTGATAAATCTTCTTGAATTTTTTGAGGATGTAACTAGTAGAGTGGACAAGGGAGAACCAGTGGATGTGTATTTGGACTTTCAAAAGGCTTTTGACAAGGTCCCACACAAGAGATGTGCAAAATGAAAGCACATGGTATTGGGGGTAGTGTACTGACGTGGATAGAGAACTGGTTGGCAGACAGGAAGCAGAGAGTCGGGATAAACTGGTCTTTTTCAGAATGGCAGGCAGTGACTAGTGGGGTGCCGCAGGGCTCAGTGCTGGGACCCCAGCTATTTACAATATACATTAATGATTTGGATGAGGGAATTGAGTGTAACATCTCCAAGTTTGCAGATGACACTAAGCTGGGTGGTGGTGTGTGCTGTGAAGAAGATGCTAAAAGGCTGCAGGGTGACTTGGACAGGTTTGGTGAGTGGGCAAACGTGTGGCAGATGCAGTGTAAAGTGGATAAATGTGAGGTTATCCACTTTGGTGGCAAAAACACGAAGGCAGAAATATTATCTGAATGGCGGCAGATTAGGAAAAGGGGAGGTGCAAAGAGAACTGGGTGTCATGGTACATCAGTCATTGAAAGCTGGCACAAAGTTACAGCAGGTGTGAAGAAGGCAAATGGTATGTTGGCCTTCATAACTAGGGGATTTGAGAATAGGAGCAGGGAGATCTTTCTGCAGTTGTACAGGGCCTTAGTGAGGCCTCACCTGGAATATTATTAGTTTTGGTCTCTTAATTTGAGGAAGGACCTTCTTGCTATTGAGGGAGTGCAGCGAAGGTTCACCAGACTGATTCCCGGGATGGCAGGACTGACATATGAGGAGAGACTGGATCGACTGTGCCTGTATTCACTGGAGTTAGAAGGATGAGAGGGGATCTCATAGAAACACATAAAATTCTGACGGGACTGGAGAGGGGAGAGGTGAGATGCAGGAAGAATGTTTCCGGTGTTGGGGAAGTCAACAGGGGACATAATCTAAGGATAAGGGGTAAGCCATTTAGGACTGAGATGAGGAGAAACTTCTTCACTCAGAGTTGTTAATGTGTGGAATTCCCTACCGCAGAGTGTTGTTGATGCCAATTCATTGGATATATTAAAGGGGGAATTAGATTTGGCTCTTACGGCTAAAGGGATCATGGAGAGAAAGCGGGAAAGGGGTACTGAGGTGAATGATCAGCCATGATCTTATTGAATGGTGGTGCAGGCTCGAATGGCCTACTCCTGCTCCTATTTTCTATGTTTCTATGTTCCTCTGACACTCGGGTGCAGTGCTGAGGGAGTGCTGCACTGTTGGAGGTGCCATCTTTCAGATGAGACGTTAAACTGAGGCCCCGTCTGCTCTCTCAAGTGGACATAAAAGATCCCATGGCACTATTTCGAAGAAAAGAGAAGTGAAGTTATCCCTGGTGTCCTGGCCAATATTTATCCCTCAATCAAGGTAACAAAAAGAGATTATCTGGTCATTATCACATTGCTGTTTGTGGGAGCTTGCCGTGCGCAAATTGGCTGCTGCATTTCCTACATTACAACAGTGACTACAATCCAAAAGTACTTTATTGGCTGTAAAGTGCTTTGAGGCATCTGGGGTAGTTGTGAAAGGCGCTATATAAATGCATGTCTTCATCTCTGGAATCATTCTGGTAAATCGTTTCTGCACCGTTTTTAAGGCCTTCACATCCTTCCTAAAGTGCGGTACGCAGAATTGGACACAATACTCCATTTGAGGTCAAACCAGTGTTTTATGCAGGCTCATCATAACTTCCTTGCTTTTGTACTCTCTGCACTCTTTTTTTTAAACTGCTTTCTCAACCTGCCCTGCCACTTTCAATGATTTGTGCACATATACCCCCAGGTCTCTCTGTTCATGCACCCCCTTTTAGAATTGTATACTTTAGTTTATATTGCCTCTCCTCATTCTTCCTACCAAAATGTATCACTTCACACTTTTCTGCGTTCAATTTCATCTGCTATGTGTCTACCCATTTCCCCAGCCTGTCTGTCTTGAAGTCTATCACTATCCTTCTCACTGTTCACTATACTTTCAAGTTTTGTGTGTTCTACAAATTTTAAAATTGTACCCTGTATTCTCAAATCCAAGTCATTAATATACATCAAGAAAAGCAGTGGCCCTAGTACAGACCCTCGAGGAACACCACTGTATACCTTCCTCGAGTCCGGAAAAAAAACGTTCACAACTACTCTCTGCTTCCTGTCACTTAGCCAAATTTGTATCCATGCTGCCACTGTCCCTTTTATTCCATGGACTCTAACTTTGCTGGCAAGCCAATTATGTGGCACTTTGTCAAATGCCTTTTGGAAATCCATATACACCATGTCAACCACATTGCCCTCATCAACCCCTCTCTGTTACCTCATCAAAAAACATGATCAAGTTATTTAAACATCATTTGCCTTTAACAAATCCATGCTGGCTTTCATTAATTAATCCATATTTGTCCGAGTGACTGTTAACTTTGTCCCTGATTATCGTTTCTAAAAGCTTCCCCACTACTGAAGTTAAACTGACTGTCCTGTAGTTACTGGGTTTATCCTTGCACCCTTTTTTTTAAAAAGGTGTAACAATTGCAATTTCCCAGTCCTCTGGCACCACCCCTGCATCTAAGGAGGATTGGAAGATTATGGCCGGTACCTCTGCGATGTCCTCCTTAACCTCCCTCAGCAGTAAGCAGTATGTAGAGTTGTCAGCCGCCATGCGGGGGCTGCCCATCTTTTACCAAGAACTCATCCGGGTCTGGAACAGAGTCACCACCAAGCATAGTTCTCCCCCGTCTGGAATGGCGGCTGTCCTTCGGGAGCCGCTGCTCAGGAATCCGTATCTCCACGACCGCAGTTTTAGGTGGCAGGTGGATGAGAGGGCTATGTTTGGCAAGGTGACCAGGATCAAGGACCTGCTCGATAGCAGAGGAGCGGGCTGGATGGCGCCAGAGGAGCTGGCACGGCACCTATCCTGGGCCAACGTCCGACGCGCGGCCAATGCGATCGAATTGCTAAAAACAGCACTGGGCCCTGACTCCATTAGGTGTGTCGAGGAGGCTCAAGCATGTGGAGCGCTCCCGTCCGAACTAACCCCCGTCTGGACGGAATTCCTCATTGGCATCAAGCCCCGAAACCTCACTCAAGCGCCAACGCCTCACAACTTGGGCCTCCTCCGGGAAATCCCCTCCATGCCTTTTAGTTCTGCGTGGAGGGGATTCCTGTACGGGCTGCTCTTGCACACTCTCCACCTCGCCATCCTCGCCTGCTGTCCGGACACACCACGGTACACCACGGTGCACCATCTTGCCGTCCGGAGGAGGCAGAGGTCCCCAATGGAGTGCTCTCTACATGGGAGTCCTCCCTTTATTTATTGGAGACTAGGCCTGGAGGGTGTTGCACGGAGTAGTCCCATGCAATAAGTTTTTAAGTCCGTTCACGGGCTCCCAGGCCGCCTGTAATTTCTGCGTTCTACAGGAGTCCATGTTCCATGTTTATGTAGCGTTTGTGAGGTTGCAGCCCCTATTCCATTATTTGAAGAGGCTGCTCCTTTAATTCTGGTTGCACTTCAGTCCCACACTCCTGATCTTTGGGCACCCTGTGTGGAGGGGAGCGGGCAAGTCGGAAGGCCTCCTCGTAGGACTGCTCCTGGACATGGCCAAGGTGGTCCAGGCAGCGGGCGGTCAAGGGGGTCGTTCATCCCGACTGCCTGCGCCTCTCTCCCGTGGTTACATCCAAGCCAGAGTGTCCCTGGAGATGGAGCACGCAGTGTCCACCGGTATGCTCACGGCCTTCCGCGAGAGGTGGGCGCCGGAGGGACTGGAGTGCATCATCACCCCCGGCAACGTAATTATAATTTGAACTAAGCAATGTCTAAAGTTTAATTTGTTTAAGTTTTTTGGTTTTAGTGCCCCTCCCCTCCCCTCCCCTCCCCCCCCCCTTTTTTAATCAGGGGGCATTTGATTTAATGATTTATTGTTTTACAGATGCAACACAATAGTTGTAGATTTGTCATAGCTTAGTTTAGCATTTGTGTAAATCCACCTTGTTGGGCTTTATTTTTAAGCACAAGTTATATTTCCACAAACATGCCAAATTTCAAGCATTGCAGTTGTAAGCACTGCTCAACCAGGCAGCCCAAGACTAAATACCCAATACTGACTGTGTTTGTACTTGAGTTGTATTTAGATAATGTTGCATGGAGACATATTTTATACAGGTAATATAATATAATATATATCATGAGTATTTGGCATAACTTTTATTAAAGTAGATTTGTAACCTTAACTGCAGCAAATTATGGCAGGAATTGAGCGTTAAAATACAACTAGTCAATTTACAGCAAAACTTGTATGAATGCTTTAGTAAAAGACATTGTCAATAAAGATATTGATTGTGAATAAAATGGACATTTTCTCTGCTATACCCAAAAGCAACATTTTCTTTCGATAAAACTACCTATAGTACAGCTTTAAAAAAAATCATTTACATTGAATGTTTTACTTCTGGAATTATTAGCCTCTTTAAAAAATGTCCAGAATGCAATTTGGTCCAACTTAATTAACTTTTCAGATGTATTTACACTCCCTCCCTAAACCCCTTTGTCTTGCTACACCTCAGTGCCCCTCAAGAATCTCCTTTAAAACCTAATTCTTCAACAGCACCTTCAACCATCTCCCCTAAACTCCTTCAAACCTTCCTACTCTGGTCCAATCCCTATTGTTACGAAGGTTTTGTTATGTTTAAGGTGCTATTTAAATGCAGGTTGTTCGTCATTTAGTCATAGGGAGAGGAGGGGCAAGGTGGAGGAATGAGGAAAGGAAAGTAGTAGAGAAGGGACAGAAGGAAAAAGGAGGGATGCGACAAAGGGAGAGGAGGAGAGGAGGGAGAGGGAAGGGAAGGGAAGGGGCGAGGGAGGGACTTTTTATCTCTACCTGAGAGGACACATGGGGCCTCGGTATCATAGAATCTTACAGCTCAGAAAGAGGCCATTTGGCCTTCACACCTGTGCCGGCTCTTTGAAAGAGCTATCCAATTAAGTCCCATGCCCCAGCTTTTTCCTCATAACGCTGCAAATTAGTCCTCTTCAAGTACATGTCCAATTTCCTTTTGAATTTTCCTACAGAATCTAATTCCACCACCCTTTCAGGTAGTGCATTCCAAATCTTAACAACCCTCTGTGATATTTCTCCTCCTTTTCCCTCTAGTACTTTTGCCAATTATTTTAAATCTATGACCTCTGGTTGCCGACCCACTTGCCAGAGGAAATAGTTTCTCCCTACTTGCTCTGTCAAAACCCCTCAAAATTTGAATACCTCTATTGGGTCTTCCCTTAATCTTCTCCGCTTTACGAGTTGCTGCAGTGCATCCTGTAGATAGTATACACAGTAGTTATGGTGTGCTGGTGGTGGAGCAGGTGGATGTTTAGGCTAGTGGATCAGGTGCCATTCAAGCAGACTGCTTTGTCCTGGATGATGAGCTTTTTGAGTATTGCAGCTGGATCCATCCAGGCAAGTGGAAAGTATACCATTTCACTCCTGGCTTTGACCTTTTAGTGGTGGAAATAATTTGGGGAGTCGGGAGGTGAGCCACTTGGCGCAATATAACCAGCCTCTGACCTGCTTTCGTAGCCACGGCATTTATGTGGCTGGTACTGTTGAGTTTAAGTTACTGGTGACTCCAGGATATTGATGATGGGAAACTTGGTAATGGTAATGCTGGGTGTTGCAGACTCTTGTTGGACATGGTCCTGACACTTGTGTGGCGCAAATGTTACTTGCCACTTAACAGCCTTGCCTGGATGTTGTTCAAGCTTTGCTGCATGTGGGCATGTACTGCTTCATTATCTGACGAATTGCGAATGCAGCGGAACACTGCCAGTGGTTTCCAGACACCAATTTAGTTATATGATAAACTCTTGTTGTGATTCCAGCTGGCCATCTGACCTTTGAATGTCGAAATTTTGTCCGTGTGGACCCTCAAAAAGATATTGTTCTGGATGTCAGTAGTACCAGCAGTGAGGACACCGAGGAGGAAGAGGAGCTTCAACAGCTGCAGGATATTATTAGCAAGAAAGGTATATTTCACTTCATAATGCGAGTAAAAAATCTGATTTGTAGTTTACCCATGTTTTTTAATTCAATCTCAGTATGTGTGTCTCACTAGCATGGCCGACATTTATTGCCCTTCTATAGTTGCCCTGGTGGTGGTTTAATACAACAGAATGGCTTGCTTGACCACTTCAGAGGGCTGTTAAATCATGTTGGTGTGAGCTGGAGTCACACATAGGCCAGACTGGTTAAGGACAGCAGGTTTCCATCCCTAAAGGACATTGGTGAACCAGTATCAGAAGTCCTGTTAATATAATTTGAGAAGCAAGAGGTACTATTGCTTGTAAGAAAATGTGCTTGTGTAGAAAAGCCAAGAGGGTCTGCAAAATGTAACTATTAATGTACTTTCAAGAAAATAACATGAAGTGAAAGTCAGATTAATGAAAATGAACTCAAAGAATATTAATTGAATACTAGAAAGTTTTACACCAATAAGGAATGATCATTCATGTAACCAGCAAAATCTGGATTGTCAGAAGATTGTACATTATCATGAGAAGAGAAGGAAATCTTGGTGAACCAAGTTTTAATGAGTTACCCAAGGGAGCAGGGTATGAAATAAATTTAGGGCCTTTGAAACAGGACAATTACTTAATGATAGAAATAGCAGAATTTGAATTAAAATGTTCTGAATAAGCAGGACATTCAAATCTGTTTTAACATTTTGATTTAAACCTAGAACTTTAAAACTGTAGTTAACAGAAGTTGTCTGCCAGTGGCAGTTAACTGTCAGTCAGCTGTAAGTATTTGTCTTGAATAAGTGTCAATCACAGAGACTAGGGGGGGCTGAGTCAACACTTGTAAATTGGGTGTAGCTCTTCAGTTTTTCAGAGCACAGCGTGGTCTGCACAGAGCGATCTTAGAGAGTGGACTTAAACAGAGTGATTTATTTGAAATTTGGAAAGCGTGAGAATTCAGGGAAGAAACGGGGGCAGTGAATGGGCGGAGTATAAATTGAGCGGGAGGCCCAAATACAGCGCAGACTGGAGCAGTGACGGCAGCGAGCAGGTGGAGAGCTGATAGCAACTCAACACAGGAGCGACGTCAGAAACCAAAAATGACGTCTGCACAAGGGAAGGAGCTGATTGGTGAGTTGGCGGTGAGTGGGGTTTTTTTGCCTTAGTGTTAAGTTTATTTCATAGTTTAGTTTATAGTCAATTAACTAGAGGCATGGCAGGGCAACTAAGTCCCGTGGTGTGCACATCCTGTGGTATGTAGGAAGTCCTGAACACTTCGCGTAGCCAGAACAACCATGTGTGTAGGAGGTGTCTCCAGCTGCAGCAACTTGAGCTCCGCGTTTTGGAGCTTGAGCAGCAGCTGGAGTCATTGCGGTGCATTGGTGAGACTGAGAATTTCGTGTGTCGGGGTTTTTCCTTCTTCTGTTGCTTGTGACCTGGCGCAACCTTCAGACTATGGTGATTTGAGTTGTTATCACCAGTGGACCCCTTTTCTGCTTATACCCAATTACAGCTGAGTGATATATTTGATACCACCAATAGGTCCGAGGCTGCTTATACCCAATTACAGCTTAGCGATATGTTTGATACCACTAATATGTCTGAGGCTGCTTATACCCAATCGCAACCTTGACGTTTTGAGGCGTCCTGCACCCCTATCTGGTTCTGACCTCAGAATTTAGGTGGATAATGAGCTTCCCACAATAAAACACTGAGATGCAAAAGGCAAGAAATGTTCCTGGAAAAGTCAGGTAAGTCCTACTTTATTAAAACCCAGGTGAGCATTTAAACAAGGTTAAGTTGCTAAAGACAACACAAAACTAATACACACATAATAAAATTGGTGCGAGCCCCCAAAGTGTGGACCAAGTGAAATACAAGGTCGACGCACTGGCTTGTTGAACCACTCTGAACTAAGGAAAAAAGAAGGTTTATGGGGGGAACGGACACAACAGAATTCTACACACTCTATCACCCACCCCATCCTTTACACCTAACTAGCCTAAGCTGACAGTTGGGAGAAGACTCCAGGGTGATACTCACAGTTTCCTTTGACGGGTATAGTGGGTCCCACCTTAAATCGGATTTGCTCCAGTTATCCTCGGAGGTTGTATGGGCTCGCAGTTGTGTTTCTTTTTGGCCGGGTGAGTTGTCGGTGTGGACTGGGGTGAATGTTGCCTCCCTCAGTCGTCGGTTGTCCAGTCGGTGGGCCTCGGAGCGCGGTCCTGGTGTGCGGCTCGGTTGCTTAGGGCAAGGTTGGGCCCCCCTTTTTCTCTTCCTTGGTTTTCGGTCGCTGGTTCAGCACACGGATGGAGTCTAGGTCTGCTGGTGGCAGTTGTCTTTGGCCGCTCCGAAGTTCTTTAGCCTGGGTCGTTCTTTTGCAAGGCTGAGTCCCTCTTTTTTTTAATTTCAAAATATACTTTATTCATATAAAAATTTGTACAGTACATTCAAAAGCAGTTCAGTACATTTAGCTGCGGTCAGCAATCCCATACACTACATTTGGGTGCTGACGGCAGTTTCGTTCGATACATTTCCTTGCTTTTCATTTCAAGTACAATTCGGTACACATTGTAGTACATTCGACAAATTATATTACATGTGTCACTATACAGTACACGGAAAGGGTGACGGTATATTTACATTTTTTTCTTTACAACGTGCATTACGAAACAGGCCTTGCATTGTACATGGCACTTGGACCTGGGAAAACCACCTTTTTTTTTTTATTTCAAAATATACTTTATTCATATAAAAATTTGTACAGTACATTCAAAAGCAGTTCAGTACATTTAGCTGCGGTCAGCAATCCCATACACTGAGTCCCTCTCTCTTCCTTCGAGGTGTCGTCCGGTCCCCTTGTCTGTGTTTTTCAAGTGCTGCCAGCTCTCTCTTTTATACCCGGTTCAGTTCCGGCCTTTTTCGCGCCCAAACTGAATCAGTGTCTCATTGAGTCGAGGTGGGGATGAGGTGTTAAGCATTGTTTCTTGTGCACCTCGGTGCCTGATAGTCTAGCTGGCTATTGTGTCAGGGTTGGGGTGCACAGAGTTGTTGGCCTTTCCAATTGTCTTTATGTACATGTAATGGGCTGGTGATGGGCCTTTCTCCTTGATTAGCTCCAGGTAAGCTGTCCTTTACAAAATTGGCCAGGTATTCCCTATTGGTAGAGGACTTCCCTGCTTCTGGCCCGGCTCGATTCACTGATTGGCCGGCCCAGGATGCACTTTCCTGGAATTGGCTGGCTTCTCAGCCTGCCTGTGGCCCCCGACTTCACATAGTGTCTGGCCACAGACATCCTTCCCAGCCTGCTTTCTTCCTGCGGCTTGCCTTGGCCAAAGTTCGATTAAAAGGGTGTATGGGATGATCCCATGCTCTGTTTCCTTGTTACCGGGTGCCTTTTTTTTGTAGCACTAGATTTTCGACCCTTACACGTGGATAGCACGTTTATAGAGGTGATCACCCCACAGCTAAAGAGCGTGCAGGCAGGGAGGAAATGGGTGACCACCAGGCAGGGCAGGAGTCCCTGGAGTGCATCTCGTTCTCCAACCAGTATTCTGTTCTGAGTACTGGTAAGGGTGATGGTGCCTCTGGGCGGTGCAGCCAGAGCCAAGTCCACGGCACCACAGGTGGCTCACCTGCACGAGGGGGGATTCCTGAAGAATGGAAGAGCAATAGTGATAGGGGATTCGATAGTCGGGAGCAGACAGGCGTTTCTGCGGCCGCAGACGTGACTCCAGGATGGTATGTTGCCTCCCTGGTGCCAGGGTCAAGGATGTCACTGAGCGGCTGCAAGACATTCTGGGGGGAGAGAGTGAACAGCCAGAGGTAGTCATCCATATCGGTACCAAAGCCATAGGTAGAAAGAGGGATGAGGTCCTGCAGGCAGAGTTTTGGGGAGCTAGGAGAGAGATTAAAAAGCAGGACCGCAACGGTAGTAATCTCCAGATTACTGCCAGTGCCACGTGCCAGTGAGTACAGAAATAGGAGGATAGAAAAGATGAATGCGTGGCTGGAGAGATGGTGCAGGCGGGAGGGCTTTAGATTCCTGAGGCATTGGGATTGTTTCTGAGGGAGGTAGGACCTGTATAAGCCGGATGGGTTGCACTCAACAGCCGGGACCAGTATCCTCGCAGGAGGGTTTGCTAGTGCTGTTGGGTGGGCTTAAACTAGTTTGGTAGGGGGATGGGAACTGGAAAATAGATTCAGTGGGGAGAGAAGCAAAGCTGGAATTGAGCAGCAGAAAAGTAGAAAGTGAATTTGGAAGACAAAGGAAATGAGGGCTGTAAAATAGACAACAAGGGATTTGGCACCACTAAATGGTGTATACTTCGATGCAAGGAGTATAGGGAATAAGGCTGAGAGCTGAGAGCTCAGATAGACACTTGGGAGTATGATATTATAGCCAATACTGAGATATGGCTGAAACAAGGACAGGTATGGCTGTTCAACATTCCTAGTTACAGGGTTTTCAGACAGGATAGAGAGGGGGGTAAAAAAAGATGGGGGGGGTTGCAGTATTAATTAAAGAAACAATTACCGCTGTGAGAAGGGATTATATGGGAGGGGTCATCAAATCAGGTCATATGGGTTGAATTGAAGAAAAAAAGGAGTGTACTGTAGACCCCCAAACAATCAGAGGGAGATAGAAGAACAAATATATGGGAAAATTAAGAATCATACCCACATCCACACACAGATTTCCTTTGTGGTCTCTAATCGGCCCCACTATTTATCTAGTTATACTCTTGCTCTTAATGTATTTATAAAACATCTTTGGGATTTCCCTGATTTTACTTGCCAATATTCTTTCATGCTCTCTCTTTGCTTTCCGGATATCTTTTTTTAATTGCACCCCTGCACTTGTACTCCTCTAGAGTCTCTGCGGTATTGCGTTCTCGGAATCTGTCAAAAGCTTCCCTTTATCTTACCATGTATGTCCCTTGTAATCCAGGGGGCTCTAGATTTGTTCACCCCACCCTTTTTTTTTAAATAAAGGGAACATATTTTCTCTGAACACTCAGGATCTCCTCGAATGCCTCTCACTGCTCCGACACTGATTTACCATCAAGTAGCCGTTTCCAGTACACCGTGGCCAAATCCCATCTCAGCTCAGCAAAATTGGCTTTACCCTAATTGAGAACTTTTATTCCAAGTCCACCTTTGTCCTTTTCCATAACTACCTTAAATCTTACTGAATGATGATCATTAGTACCAAAATGCTCTCCCACTGATACCCCTTCATTCCCCAAAAACAAGTCCAGAACCGCCCCCTCCCTTGTTGGGCTTGTTACATACTGGCTCAAGAAATTCTGAATGCATTTTAAGAATTCTGTACCATTCACACTGCTTTTTTCCCAGTTAAAGAAAAAGGGTGGGACTAACAAATCAAGAGGTCCCTGGATATCAAGAGGCATACAAGGTAGGATAATACTGCAGAAACCCAAGAGGAGTATAGAAAGTGCAGGGGTGAAATTAAAAAGGATATTAGGAAAGCAAAGCGAGGGCATGAAAAAATATTGGCAAGTAAAATCATGAAAAACCCAAAGATGTTTTATAAATACATTAAGAGCAAGAGGATAACTCGAGAAAGAATAGGGCCTATTATGGACCATAAAGGTAAGACGTGGTTCTTCATGAATACTTTGCGTCTGTTTTCACAAAAGAGAGAGGTGATACAGACATTGCAATTGGGGAGGAGGAGCGTGAAATAATAGATGAAATAAACAAAGTCAGAGAGGAAGTATAATGGGGTTCACCATCTTTGAAAGTAGATAAATCCCCAGGTCTGGATGAAATGTATCCCAGGCTGTTTAGAGAAGCAAGAGATAAAATAGCAGAGGCTCTGACCATCATTTTCCAATCCTCTCTGGCTACAGATGTGGTGTCGGAGGATTGGAGGAATTCTAACATACTGTTTAAAAAGGAAAAAAGGGATAGATTGAGTAATTACAGGCCAGTCAGCCTAACCTTGGTGGTGAGAAAATTATTGGAAACATTTCTGAGGGACAGGATAAATCTTCATTTAGAAAGACACTGATTAATCAAGGACAGTCAGCATGGATTTGTTAAGGGAAGGTCGAGTCTGACTAACTTGATTGAACTTTTTCTGTTCAGTTTTGGTCTCCTAATCTGAGGAAGGACGTTCTTGCTATTGAGGGAGTGCAGCGAAGGTTCACCAGACTGATTCCCGGGATGGCAGGACTGACATATGAGACCGATCGACTGGGCCTGTATTCAATGGAGTTTAGAAGGATGAGAGGGGATCTCATAGAAACATATAAAATACTGATGGGACTGGACAGGTTAGATGCAGGAAGAATATTCCCGATGTTGGGGAAGTCCAGAACCAGGGGTCACAGTCTAAGGATAAGGGGTAAGCCATTTAGGACCGAGATGAGGAGAAACTTCTTCACTCAGAGTTGTTAACTTGTGGAATTCTCTACCGCAGAGAGTTGTTGATGCCAGTTCGTTGGCTATATTCAAGAGGGAGTTAGATATGGCCCTTATGGCTAAAGGGATCAAGGGGTATGGAGAGAAAACAGGAAAGGGGTACTGAGGTGAATGATCAGCCATGATCGTATTGAATGGTGGTGCAGGCTCGAAGGGCTGAATGGCCTACTCCTGCACCTATTTTCTATGTTTTGAGGAAGTAACGAGGGTCGATGGGGGTAGTGCCTTTGATGTGGTCTACAGGTATTTTAGCAAGGCTTTTGATAAGGTCCCACATGGCAGACTGGTCATAAAAGTAAAATCCCATGGGATCCAGGACAAAGTGGCAAGTTGGATCCAAAATGTTCTCCGAGGCAGGAAGCAAAGGGTAATGGTTGATGGGTGTTTTGTAACTGGAGGAGTTTACAAACACAAATCTTTAAAGGTGTCAGGACAAGTTGATAAATCTGTTTTTTATTTAAAAAAAGGAATATGGGATTCTTGGCTTTATAAATAGAGGCATTGAGCATGCAAAACCAAGGAAGTTATGCTAAATATTTATAAATCACTGGTAGCTGGAGTATTGTATGCAATTCTGACCGCCACACTTTAGGAAGTATGTTCAAGCCTTGGAGAGGGTGCAGGGGAGATTTACTAGAATGGTACCAGGAATAAGGGACTTCATTTATGTGTAGAGACTAGGTAAGCTGTGGGGAAAGAGCAGGGGAATGGGACTAATTGGATAGCTCTCTCAAAGAGCCGGTACAGGTATAATGGGCCGAATGGTGTCTTTCTGTGTTGTACAATTCTGAGATCTGGACAGAGTAGTTGATGATAAAAAAAATCCAGTCCATGTGGTGAAGGTACTCCCATTGTGCTGTTAGGCCTTGGACAATGTGGACCACGACGAGGCCTTGGACAATGTGAACCATTTCCCATACCTCAGGAGCCTACTGTCAACAACGGCAGACATCGACGACAAGGTCCAACACTGCCTTCAGTGTGCCAGTGCAGCCTTCGGTGGCCAGAAGAAGAGTGTTATTTAGACCAGGACCTCAAACCTGGCACCAAGCTCATGGTGTACAGAGCAGTAGTGATACCTGCCCTCCTATATGGCTCAGAGACATAGAAATAAAAAAATAGGTGCAGGAGCAGGCCATTCGAACCTGCACTACCATTCAATATGACAATATGATCATGGCTGATCATGCAACTTCAGTGCCCCACTTCTGCCTTCTCTCCATAACCCCTGATCCCTTTAGCCATAAGGGCCACATCTAACTCTCTTTTGAATATATCCAACTTTCTGTGGTAGAGAATTCCATAGGTTCACAATTCTCCAGGTGAAAAAGTTTCTCCTCATCTCGGTCCTAGGTGGCTTACCCCTTACCCCTTATCCTTAGACTGTGACCTTGGTTCTGGACTTCCCCAACATCGGGAACATTCTTCCTGCATCTAACCTGTCCAATCCTGTCAGAATTTTGTATGTTTCTATAAGATCCCCTCTCATTCTTCTAAATTCCAATGAATATAAGCCTAATCGATCCAGTCTTTCTTCATATGTCAGTCCTGCCATCCCAGGAATCAGTCTGGTGTATCTTCGCTGCACTCCCTCAATAGCAAGAATGTCCTTTCTCAGATTAGGAGACCAAAACTGTACACAATATTCAAGATGTGGCCTCACCAAGGCCCTGTACAACTGCAGTAAGACCTCCCTGCTCCTCTACTCAAATCCTCTCGCTATGAAGGCCAACATGCCATTTGCTGCCTTCACCGCCTGCTGTACCTGTATGCCAACTTTCAATGACTGATGTACCATAACACCCAGGTCTCGTTGCACCTCCCCTTTTCCTAATCTGTCACCATTCAGATAATCTGCCTTCCTGTTTTTACCATCAAAGTGGATAACCTCACATTTATCTACATTGTACCGCATCTGCCATGTATTTGCCCACTCACCTAACCTGTCCAAGTCACCCTGCAGCCTCTTAGCATCCTCCTCACAGCTCACACTGCCACGCAGCTTAGTGTCATCTGCAAACTTGGAGATATTACATTCAATTCCTTTGTCTAAATCGTTAATATATATTGTAAAAAGCTGGGATCCCAGCATTGAACCTTACGGTACCCCACTAGTCACTGCCTGCCATTCTGAAAAGGACCCGTTTATGCCCACTCTGCTTCATGGACTATGTACAGCAGGCACCTCAAAACACTGGAGAAGTACCACCAACGTTGCCTCCGCAAGATCCTGCAAATCCATTGGCAGGATAGGCGCACCCACATCAGTGTTCTCGCTCGGGCCAGCATCAAAGCATTGACCACGCTCAATCAGCTCCACTGGATGGGCCACATCAGCCGCATGCCTGACACGAGACTCCCAAAACAAGTACGCTACTCGGAGCTCCGACACCGCAAGCGAGCCCCGGGTGGGCAGAGGAAACGCTTCAAGGACGCCCTCAAAGCCTCCTTGAAAAAGTGAAACACCCCATCGACTTATAGGAAATCCTGTCCCAAGACCGCCCAACGTAGAGGAAAAGCATCTGGAAAGGCGCTGAACACCTCGAGTCTCTTCGCCAAAAGCAAGCTGAAGCCAAGTGTCAGGAGCATGCGGCAACCCAAGCACCCCACCCACCCATCCCTTCAACCACCGTCTGCCCCACCTGTGACAGAGACTGTAGGTCCCGCATTGGATTCTTCAGTCACCTGAGAACTCATTTTTAGTGTGGAAACAAGTCATCCTCGACTCCGAGGGACTGCCTAAGAGAGAGAGTGCTGTCAGGGAGTTCCAGGATTGTGACCCAGCGACGTTGAAGGAACGGCGATATATTTCCAAGTCAGGATGGTATGTGACTTGGAGATGAAACCTGCAGGTGGTGGTGTTCCCATGCGGCTGCTGCCCTTGTCCTTCTAAGTGGTAGAGGTCACCGGTTTGAGAGGCGGTGTTGAAGAAGCCTATGTGGGTTGCTGCAGTGCATCTTGTGGATGTTACACACTACAGCCATAGTGCTGTGGTGGTGGAAGCAGTGAATGTTTAAAATAGTGGATGGCGTGCCAATCAAGCGGGCTGTTTTGACCTGGATGGCGTCAAGCTTCTTGAGTGTTGTTGGAGCTGCATTCATCCAGGCAAGTGGAGAATATTCCATCACAGTCCTGACTTGTACCTTTTTAGATGGTGGAAATGCTTTGGGGAGTCAGGAAGTGAGAGACTCGCCTCAGAATACCTAGCCTCTGACCTGCTCTTGTAGTCAAAAATATTTATGTAGCTAGTCCAGTTAAGTTTCTGGTCAATAGTGGCATTCAGGATGTTGATGGTGGGGGATTTGGCAATGGTAATGCCATTGAATGTCATGGGTGGTGGTTAGACTCTTTTGTTGTAGATAGTCAGTCATTGCGTGGCAATTGTGTGGCATGAATGTTACTTGCCACTTACCAGCCCGAGCCTGAATGTTGTCAGGCCCATAGTCTTTGCTGTGTCTAGTCTACACAGTGAATCGAATTGGCTCAAGACTGGCTTCTGTGGTGGTGTGGACCTCGGGAGGAGCCAAGTTGGATCATCCACTCTGCACTCCTGGCTGGATAGTTGCAAATGTTATCTCCTTTTATACTCGCATGCTGGTCTCCACCATAATTAAGGGTGGGGATTTTCATGGAGCCTCCTCCTCCCATTAATTGTTTAATTGTTCGCCACCATTCACGACTGGATGTAGCAGGACTACAGAGCTTTGATCTGATACATTGGTTGTGGGATCGCTTAACTCTATAGCATGCTGCTTCCACTGATTAGCATGCATGTAGTCCTGTGTTGTAGCTTCCCCAGGTTGGCACCTCATTTTTTTAGATCAGCCTGGTGCTGCTCCTGGCATGCCTGTTTGTACTCCTCATTGAACCAGGGTTGGTCCACTGGCTTGATGGCAATGATAGAGTGAGGTTGCAGATTGTGGTGGAATACAATTGTGCGGCTGCTGATGGCCCACAGCACCTTGTGGATGTCCAGTTTTAAGCTGCTGGATCTGTTCTGAATCTATCCCATTGAGTACGGCAGTAGTGCCACACAACACGATGGAGCGTGTCGGTGAGGACACGACTTCGTCTCTTCACTGCTACCAATACTGTCATGGACAGATGCATCTTCGACAGGTAAATTGATGAGGGCAAGGTCAAGTAGGTTTTTAACCTCATGTTGATTCTCTCGCCACCTGCTGCAGGCCCAATCTGGCAGTTGTGTCCTTCAGGACTTGTCCAGCTCGGTCAATAGTGGTGCTCATAATTCACTCTTGCTAATGGACATTGAAGACACCCACCCAGAGTATATTCTGTGCTTCTTCCAATTTGTGTTCAATATGGAGGAGTACTGATTCATCCACAGGGGTAGGTGGTAATCAGCAGGAGGTTTCCTTACCCATATTTGACCTGATGCCATGAGACTTTGGGTCTGGAATCAATGGTGATGACTCTCAGAGCCACTCCCTCCTGACTGTATACCACTGTGCTGCCACCCCTGGTGGGTCTGTCCTGCCAGTGGGAAAGGGTGGTGATAGAGGATTCTAGGATGTTGACTGATGGGCATGATTCTGTGAGTATGACTGTCAGGCTGTTGCTTGACTAGTCTGTGGCACAGCTCTCTCAATGTTGTTGCATATCCTCAGATGTTAGTGAGGAGGACTTTGCCGGGTCGACTGGGCTGGGTGTGCCTTTGTCGGGTCCAAATCCGCTGCCTAGGTTGATGCCGGGTGTTTTATTATTCTTCATTTTTTTTGTAGCAATTTGATACAAGTGAGTGGCTTGCTGGGCCATTTCAGAGGGCAGTCAACCACTTTGCTGTAGATTTGGGCATATAGGCCAGACCGGGTAAGGACGGCAGGTTCCTTTCCCTAAAGGACATTGTGAACCAGCTAGGTTATTACAACAATCCAATAACTTCATGGTTACCATTACTAATACTAACTTTATATTCCAAATCTGAATTCAGATTCACAAACTGCCATTGTGGGATTGAACTCAGGCCTCTGGATTACTAGTCCAGTAACATCACCACTGTGCTACCGTAGCCGAAATAACGCATCATACTCAATTGACCACACATGTACAATGTTAGTATAACTTAATCTGACTTGTAATCCAATGTCCTCCAAATGTATCCAAATTTCCAATTTACCTTGTTGATAACTGCTTCATACTGGTTAGATACTTTCTTGTTATGATCACTGCCATATCCTTTTCCTTTTCAGTCAGTCGGTAGAGACAGTTTACCGCTGTGTTAATGTTAATTAGCCACCAGCAGCAATTTACCGGTCCTGCCAGCACCACCATTTTCGCCGGCGGTTAACACCGGCCTGCGGTGAACCGGCAGGTTTTTAGCGCTATCCCATTTCTAGACTAAGAATCAAAGGAACAAGAACAGACCAGGACCCAGAGTAGGAACAGACCAAGAAAGAGAAGCTGGCTTTTATAGCATGTGTAACTGCCACAGTTACTTGGTGCCACATGATGTTTGCGTCGAATGATCTCTGAAACAATAAACATTTTGATCTAAACTCCAAGGGGGAAATGGGTTAAATGTATAACATATATTTTTAGAGATCACATAAGCAGTTTGCCTGAACAAAACAATAATACCATCTGAACAAACCAAAGGAAAATAATACGTGCTTTGATGTTTAATTCAGGCAGATGCAGTTTGTATGTTCCTGTAATTTATGACTTGTTAAATTCCAATCTCAATTGGCCGACCAGAAGAGGTGCCAAAGCGGAGGATGGAGAGAGAATTGGAGGGCTGCTGTTTTGCACTTCCTGGCAGCCAGTTTGAGTTATATAAGCCTATGAGCTACATGTCTGTCTTGTTCTATTTGAGTTTACTGAATGGTTTGGAGGAACCTAAACAGGAAACCTAGAAACTTTGGGCTCAAGTTTCAGCTCGAGTTGCTCCTATTTTTTTTGGAACAACTAGTTTAGTATGGAGCATCTTAGAAATTGCAATTCTCGGCATTTAGTTTGCTCCAGTTTTAGTGAGTTAGAATAGTTTCATTGTCGAACAGATTTTCTTTCAAAAGGGGGCGTGTCCAGCCACTTACGCCTGTTTTGCAAGTTTAGGCAGCGAAAACTTACTCCAAGCTAACTTGGAATGGAGTAAGTGTAGATTTTTGTACGCTCACAAAAACCTTGCCTACACTTTATAAATTAGGCGCAGGCAGCAAGAGATGGGGGGGAAGGGAAGTTAGGGGATTTTACAAAGCATTAAACATTTCACTTTTAACCATAAAATTGCATAGAACCATCAGAATTTTTAAATAACAATAAATGAACATTAAATCAAGTAATAAAAATTAGAAGTCCAACCTCACCGACTGGAGCACGCACCGGAATTGGCGTATTTTGTACCTAGACGCTTATTATTTTAGGTTTTTATTAATTTGCAAGATTCCACTTTTTGAATTCCAACCAGTCCGGAATAAAAGCAGGGCGTTTCTCCCCCAGTCTAGGCATGCTCCCCGCGGATGCGGTCTTGAAGTGTCATCTCCTTACTTTGCCAAAATCTGTGGTTGTCAGAGAATGTTCAACGATGTGGATCCCGAGTCCAGCTTGGAGTCGTCAATATCGGGCAGGTCCCAGATCCTGGAGTGTTTTCTCACAGCCAGAACATAGTCTTGTTAAATGGGACTGTGTGCGAGTTTTCTGCCCTGTTACTGATCATCATCCCAGCGATAATCAGTGTGGGTGTTTCTAGGAAGCCTGAGTCCCGATAACTATTTAAGCAATCAATGCCCGGGGAGCCCATTCGGCCAGGGCTAGGGGCAGTGTGCTTTGGGCCCTTCCCACGCAGCGTCGCAGAGATTCGGGCTGCGAGGAGCTACTGCACATGCACGCACACTCTAGCGCACATGCGCAAGGCTGCCGACACTAAAAGTGATGCTGGGCCCGAGCCCCGCCCCCCCCCTGCTGGTAGTTCTTCATCGCAACGCCTGGCCCCACCTCCAGCAGCTCCTGCTGCGCCGCGCCGACCTGGAAAGGGCCCGAAAAATATCGGAGAATACCAAGGTTAGTAATAGGCGCACTTTATGTTCTAGAAAATAGGTGTGCCTCTCGAAGGTGCGCCATTCTGCGAGACAGACGAAACTTGGGCCCATAGAAACATAGAAAATAGATGCAGGAGCAATCCATTCGGCCCTTCGAGCCTCACCCCTATCCAGTATGATCATGGCTGATCATTCAACCTCAGTTATCCCACCCCAGCCTTCTCTCCATACCCCCTGATCCCTTTAGCCGTAAGGGCCACATCTAACTCCCTTTTGAATATGTCCAACGAACTGGACACAACAACTTTCTGTGGCAGAGAATGCCACAGGTTCACAACTCTCTGGGTGAAAACATTTCTCCTCATCTTGGTCCTATATGGCTTACCCCTTATCCTTAGCCTGTGTCCCCTGGTTCTGGACTTCCCCAACATCAAGAACATTCTTCCTGCATCTAACTTGTCCAGTCCCGTCAGAATTTTATATGTTTCTATGAGATCCCCTCCCAATCTTCTTAATTCCAGTGAGTATAAGCCTAGCTGATCCAGTCTTTCCTCACATGTCAGTCCTGCCATCTCAGGAATCAGTCTGGTAAACCTTCGCTGCACTCCCTCAATAGCAAGAATGTCCTTCCTCCGATTAGGAGACCAAAACTGCACAAACTACTCAGTGTGGTTTCACCAAGGCCCTGTACAACTGCAGCACGATCTTCCTGCTCCTATACTCAAATCCCTTCGCTATGAAGGCCAGCATGCCATTTGCTTTTCAAAAATATACTTTATTCAAATAAAATTTTCACAATACACTGGAAAATAGCTCAGTACATTGCGGTCAGCAATTCCATACGATTTGTTCGGATGCTGACAGCAGTTCCATACAATGCACTAGCGTGCATTTCATTTCAAGGTACAGTTCAGTACATTCCGTAAATCATGTTACATGTACAGTGCAAATAAGGGTATTACATGGAGCAGATGAGAACAGGTTTACATTACATTCCAGGATACATTTCAATACCGATCACTAATCACGTTACATGTAGCACTATGCAGATGAAAGCGGTACACAGAACGGATGGGGATACATTTACATTTCTTTACAAGTTACTAAACAGTGCAGAGACTTTCATTATACATGGCACAACACAGGTGTTTTTCCGTTTATGTATACAAGCAGATTAACAAGTACAGCCCGAGGGGGGTCTGATTTTATCCCCTGGGTTTACCATGACGGAAGGACCTTAAACTGTGGCTCTTCCCCATCGTGCCTTTGTGGCAACTGCACCAATCTTTAGTGCGTCGCTCAGCACATACTCCTGGACCTTGGATTGCGCCAGTCTGCAACACTCGGCCGTGGACATCTTCCTGCTCTGGAAG
This sequence comes from Pristiophorus japonicus, assembly GCF_044704955.1. Taxonomy (NCBI): domain Eukaryota; kingdom Metazoa; phylum Chordata; class Chondrichthyes; family Pristiophoridae; genus Pristiophorus; species Pristiophorus japonicus. The sequence continues at coordinate 131,195,216 of NC_091978.1, read as the reverse complement.
ACCAACAAGTTTTGGGAAGACCAAAGTGCATCTTTCACCGAGTTTCTCCAGCAGCAGGTGTGCGTCCCTGGGAACAGTCTACAGAGCACAGAGTCCTGTGTTACGGAGCTGCTTGGGATGAACCTCGACAGCAACCACTGCATCTCCATCCAGACCTGCCTTGCAAAGGGTCAATCTCAAAAGAGATGGATGACTGTCTCGTCCGCACCACAGTCAACTCGGGGGCAGAGTGCCGTGTCTCTGAAACCCCGGCTGTGCATGAAGGATCTGACGGTTGGGCCCTTCTCACCACCAACCAAGCTACGTCTTGGTGCGTTTGTGAAAGCTCTGGTGATGAGACATTCTGCCAAACGAGTTCGACAGTCTGCTCGGGGAACCGTCCGACAGGATCCATCATCTTCTTTTGTAGGGTATCCACGACATTGCGTGCCGACCACTGCTTTATGGCCTTGTGGTCAAAGGTGATTTTCTTGAAAAACTTTTCCATAAAAGGACAGGTACTGAGGCATGGTCCAACTGGTTGGAGCGTTCCGCGGCAGCCTATCCAGACCCATCCTTCACAACATCGGTGACAGATAGAATCTCAGCACGTACTGACACTTGGTGTTTGCGTACGAAGGGTCTATGCACAGCTTGATGCAGCCGCACACAAAGGTGGCCATCAGGATGAGGGCCACGTTCGGCACGTCCTTCCCTCTTGTCCAGAGATTTGTACATCGTGTTTCCGCGGACACGGTCCATTTTCAATCTCCAGATGAAATGGAAGATGGCTCGGGTGACTGTCACGGCACAGGAGCGGGGTATGGGCCAGACCTGCGCCACGTACAACAACACCGACAGCACCTCACTCCTGATGACCAGATTCTTTCCTGCAATGGAAAGTGAGCGCAGCTTCCACCATCCCAGTTTATATTTGGCTTTAGCGATACGCTCCTTCCAGTTTTTGACGCACGCCCCATCTGCTCAGAACCATATTTCCCAACACCTTCAGGTAATCTGACTTCACGGTGAAGGGAATAAAGGATCGGTCGGACCAGCTTCCAAAGAACATGGCCTCGCTTTTGCTGCGATTTACCTTCGCCCCCCGAGACCAGTTCAAACTGGTCATAGATTGTCAGCAATCTGCGGACAGACTGCGGATCCGAGCAAAAGACGTCCATGTACAGGGAGGTCGTGACCTGAGCGCCTCCGCTGCCTGGGATTGTCACCCCCTCTAATGCCCGCATCCTTCCTGATGGACTCTGCAAAGGGCTCGATACAGCACATAAACAAGACAGAGGAGAGGGGACAGCCTTGCCTGACTCCAGACCTGATCGGAAAGCTTTCGGTTTCCCACCCTGTGCTAATGATGTCTGCGTAGAGCAGTTGGATCCAATTGAGGATACCCTCCCCAAACCCCATCTTGGAGAGCACGTCCATCAGGTACGTGTGCAATATCCTGTCAAAGGCCTTCTCCTGGTCCAAGCTGATTAAACAGGTGTCCATCCTCCTGTCCCGCATGTAGGCGATCGTATCTCTGAGTAGCGCAAGGCTATCAGAGATCTTCCTGCCAGGGACAGCGCAGGTCTGGTCCTGGTGGATCACCAATCACCAGCTCCAGAGCAGACGTGACCCTGTTTGCGATGACCTTCGACAGGATCTTGTAGTCCACATTGAGCAGCGAAATGGGCCGCCAGTTTTTGATTTCCTCCCTCTCCCCCTTCTGCTTGTAGATGAGGGTAATGATGCCTTTCCTCATTGATTCTGACATGCTGTCGGCCAGGAGCATGCTCCCGTACACTTCCAGCAGGTCTGGGCCTATCCAGTCCCCCAGAGCCGAATACAACTCGACCGGTAAGCCATCGCTTCCAGGAGTTTTACTCGTCGCGAGGGACCGGACGGCCTTTGTCAGCTTGTCCAGAGTTAGCGGGTGGTCCAGACTCTCCCGCTCGCTGTCGTCTAAGACCTCTGAGATAGGCCAGCATGCCATTTGCTTTCTTTACTGCCTATTGTACCTGCATGTACCATGACACCCAGGTCTCGTTATACCTCCCCTTTTACTAATCTGTCACCATTCAGATAATCTGGCTTCCTGTTTTTGCCACCAAAGTGGATAGGAAATATGAACAGGATAGGAAATATCCCCAAAAATAGGGTAGTTACTTAAAAATGTGTAACTTTTTTTTAAAAAGAACTTTTGCAGTTAGAAAAAATCAAATTTGCATACTTGTAAGTTCATTTTCTCTCTGTTGTCTGAAAGCAAAGTTATTAACCTGTGTCTTCAGTAACGCATTTTATTTGATGTCTGGGAAAACTCCAACTGCTCATCTATTTAAATAAAACAAATTGTGCTATCTGAAGGAGTGGGGTGAGATGGGGAAATAAGTGAATAAAAGCATATTCTGCTAGGGACATCACACAAACAATGTCTGTTCCACTCTGTCAGTACATTTTCCCCAGTTCTACAAGTCAGAAGATATGAGGTTATTGGCTAACACAGTTGAAAATCTTGTTGACCTAATCTTTCCTATTGTATCATAGTCATGGAAACCTAGAGGTGCCATTAAACAGCAGTGTACTAACAATAACAAAAATGTTTTAATCATAATATATATAACTTATAATATGCCATTAAAAAAAAAATGCAGTGTTATTTTCTTGCTGACCACACAATCCTCAATTTTCTTTCTTTTCCTCAACTGCCTTATCCTGGATTCCCTGATCGAACAACTTTTGTATGCTGCAAAGTAAAACACATGTGGCCTATAACTGGTCTGCCAGTCCATGAGATCTGATTTGATTATAGTTCCCTCTCAGCAGCCAAAGTCAAAGGTATTCGTGTGACTACCTCTGCTTTTTCCACTGCCTTATCAATCCTTATAAGCTCTCTGTCATCACTGAATGAATTATTTTGAAATGTAGTTACAAAATGATACAGCACAGAAGGAGACCATTCAGCCCATCGTTCCTGTGCCGACTACTGTTATGTAGGCAAATACAGTAATTAATTTGTGCACAGCAAGGTCCCATGCACAGTGTTGAGATAAATGATGAGTTCTCTTTTGGTGTTGTTGATTTAGGGATAAATATTGATGGATTTGCAGGATCTTGCGGAGGCAGCGCTGGTGGTGCTTCCCAGCGCTTTGAGGTGTCTACTGTATATGGTCCACATCTCTCAGCCATTTGGAGAGCAGGTATCACTACTGTGCTGTAGACCACAAGCTTAGTGCCAAATTTGAGGTCCTGGTCTTCAAAAACACACTTCCTCAGGTGACTGAAGGCTGCACTGGCACACTGGAGGCAGTGTTGGACCTTGTCGTCTATGTCTGTCCTTGCTGATAGTAGGCTCTGAGGTATGGAAAATGGTCCACGTTGTCCAAGGCCGCGCCGTGAATCCACTGGGAGGATAGACGCACCAATGTCAGTGTTCTCGATCAGGCCAACATCCCCCAGCATCAAAGCACTGACCACACTCGACCAGCTCCGTTGGACGGGCCACATCGTCCGCATGCCCGACATGAGACTCCCAAAACAAGCACTGTAGTCGGAACTCCTACACGGCAAGCGAGCCCCAAGTGGGCAGAGGAAACGTTTCAAGGACACCCTCAAAGCCTCCTTGATGAAGTGCAACATTCCCACCGACACCTGGGAATCCCTGGCCCAAGATCGCCCTAAGTGGAGGAAGAACATCCGGGAGGGCGCTGAGCACTTCACGTCTCGTCGCCGAAAGCATGCAGAAACCAAACGCAGCCAGCGGAAGGAGCATGCGGAAAACCAGACTACCCACCCACCCTTTCCTTCAATCACTGTCTGTCCCACCTGTGACAAAGACTGTAATTCCCGTATTGGACTGTACAGTCACCTGAGAACGCCCTTTTAGAGTGGAAGCAAGTCTTCCTCGACTTCGAGGGACTGCCTATGATGATGATGAAATATTGATCCAGATACCGGGAGAGTCCCCTTGCTCCGAATAGTGCCACGTGAACTTTTGCTTCCATTGAAACGTGTGCTTGGGACTTCATCTAACAATGAAGCACTCCTTCAGTACTGCAGTGAAGTGTCGGCCTAGATCATGGCTGTTAAACATACGATCTGCGATGTCCTGCGCTAAATGTTGCCATGTTGAGACACAAATCTCCTGCGCGCTGCTTCTCAGCTCAGTAGCACTGCAGCTTGTAAACTTTGCACCGCAACGCCACTCTCTTCTTTCTCGTCCCCCATCCCCCGCAACCGCAGAGATCCAGCACATGCTTTGGAGTGACCAGAAGGTGGAGGGAAGAGAGCCGGTACAAGGAGAGGTACAGGACTGGAAAGACCGTTTTGGTGCTAAGTCCCATTAATAAATCGACATTTTAAAAAGTTAATGTCTATGATGGACATTTTCACATGTACCAGTAACCAAAGCTTTTGTGAATCATAGTTCTGCAAATTGAATGCTTTTTCCCTGAAAATCACAATACTAAATGTTTTGCTTCATTTATCAGCAATATGTGTCGCCGAGTAGGTTTACTTCTCGTATGTCATTGGTACATAAACGCTAATGGAAAAATTCTACCTTCACATCTGTTGGTTTGGGAACAAAAGCTCCTTTTAGGACCATATGCTGAGCTTATTTACAGCAAGCAAAGCTGAATACATAGATACTTTATCAGCATATCACTCGCTTCAATATATTGACTGATTTTGAATGAAATTACAATGTTTAACAATAAGAGACCAATTCAAAAATAAATTTACAAAAACGTAATTAACATGAAACTGAACAAATACATACCAATGCAAGTGCTATTAACAATTATTTTTTTCCTTAAATATTAATTTCCCCACATTCCCTCAAAATACGAGGATTTCCCCATCCATAACACAATAATTTCATCTCAAAAATAAGACCAGTTAACATTTTTGTTTTTTTACTATATTTTACTTACATATTTATGATTGAAGCTAGATATGTATCAGTGGAAGTGTTTGTCTGCTTTGCCCTTTGGAAGAGAACGTCTCAAAATCATGATTTTTGTCTTCAGGGTAAGAAGTTCCCCGCCCTTAGTTACCCTTGCCTTGCCTTCATACCTCCCGTTCCAAACACTAGGAGGACACAAAGAATCTGCAAAGGGATATAGACAGGCTAAGTGAGTGGGCAAACATTTGGCAGATGGAGTATAATGTGGGAAAGTGTGAGGTTATCTACTTTAGCAGGAAAAATAAAAAAGCAAATTATTATGTAAATGGAGAGAAATTACAAAATGCTGCAGTGCAGAGCGACCTGGGGGTCCTTGTACATGAAACACAAAGTTAGTATGCAGGTACAACAAGTAATCAACAGGCAAATGGAATGTTGGCCTTTATTGCAAGGAGGAATGGAGTATAAAAGCAGGGAAGTACTGCTGCAACTGTACAGGGTATTGGTGAGACTGCACCTAGAATACTGTGTACAGTTTTAGTCTCCTTATTTAAGGAGGGATATACTTGCATTGGAGGCAGTTCAGAGAAGGTTCACGAAGTTGATTCCTGAAATTAAGGTGTTGGCATATGAAGAAAGGTTGAGCAGGTTGGACCTATACTCACTGGAGTTTAGAAGAATGAGAGGTGATCTTATTGAAACATATAAGATACTGAGGGGGCTCGACAAGGTAGATGCAGAGAGTATGTTTCCACTCGTGGGGGAGTCTAGAACTGGGGGGCATAGTTTAAGAATAAGGGATCACCCATTTAGAATTGAGATGAGGGGGAATTTCTTCTCTCGGAGGGTCTTAATCTGTGGAATTCTCTGGGTCATTGAATATATTTAAGGTGGAGATAGATTTTTGAAAGATAAGGGAGTGAAGGGTTATGGGAAGCGGGCAGGGAAGTGAAGCTGAGCCCAAGATCAGATCAGCCATGATCTTATAGATTGACGGAACAGGCGCGATGGACTGAATGGCCTAATCTTGTTCCTGTGTTTCTATCTGTTTCCATCCAAGAGGCTTTGTTTTAATATTCAACTAAAAGAAATCAAATTAGAATGAGGAAAAAGAGAATTGTGCCTGTCTGTCTTTGTGTGTGTGCGTGCATGTCTTTTTTGGGGGGGGTTTTCTCCACAGCCTCTAAATTGTCAAGACTACTTTTCTGATGAGCAGAAATTTTCTCCAGCTAAATATTGGTGTTATATATGTAAACCTGTATTTACTCTGTACAGCCACCAGAGGGCTCATCCCCTGGAGTCGCAAGGGATCCCATAATCCCTTGGGAGCGCAGGTATTTAAGGAGGCTTCACAGGTTGGAGAGACACTCTGGAGACCTGCAATAAAAGACTACGGTCACACTTTACTTCGAGCTCACAGTGTTCAGTCTGACTTTTTCTCCATTCACTACAACTGGAAAGACCGACGCCATTGTTTTCAGTCCCTACCACAAATTCTCTTTCCTAGCCACTAACTCTATGCCTGTCCCTAACATTTGTATGAGGCTGAATCACACTGTTCGTAATCTTGGTGTCATATTTGACCTTGGAATGAGCTTCCGACCACATATCCGTGACATAACTATAACCATCTAGTTCCACCTCCGTAACATCGCCTGTCTCTGCCCTTGCCTCAGCCCATCGTTGCTGAAACCCTCATCCATGCCTTTGTTACCTCTAGACTTGATTATTCCAACACACTTGTGGCTGGCCTCCCACGTTCTACCCTACGTAAACTTGAGGTCATCCAAAACTCGGCTGCCCATGTCCTAACTCGCATCAAGTCCCATTCACCCATCACCCTGCTGCTAACTGACCTACATTGGCTCCCGGGTAGGCAACGCCTCAATTTTGAAATTCTCCTCCTTGTTTTCAGATCCCTCCATGGCCTCACCTCTCCCTATCTCTAATCTTCTCCAGCTCCACAACCCCCTGAGATATCTGCACTCCTCTAATTCTGCCTTGAGCATCCCTGATTATAACTTCTCAACCATTGTTGGCCATGCCTTCTGTTGCCCAGGCCTTAAGCTCTAGAATTCCCTTGCTAAATCGCTATATACCTCTTTCCTCCATTAAGACGCTCCTTAAAATTTATACAGTTATTTTGTTCCAAGACTTTTTGTGTCTCGAAAGGTCAATTTTGTTTGATTTAAATCCCAGAGCACGTAACTGTTTAAAAATAACTATTCTGCAGCCCAGATTTTTCTTGCAAATAAAGTGCCTTCCCCTTTTTAAATTCCCCTTATTGTTGAACTAATTTTACAAATACCACCAATAATCTAATCCCACCAAAACAAAGGCTTCCATTCAGTCTTAAAAAGCTGATGGGATAAGTTTTCTTCACTGCCTGGGTGGTAATCTGGAAAAATAGATCACCTGCCCAATATAGAACCTACCCAATTTCCATTACAGTGGCACAAGATCCACAAGCAAGTACTTTCTTATTTCACCACAAATCTGAAGCACCTTCACTCCTGTATAATCAGTTTAGAAACATCTGACTGTGACTCTATGTATATAAATTTGATGCGAGTACATAAGAATGTAAGAAATGGGAGCCTGCTCCGCCATTCAATAAGATCATGGCTGGTCTTTGAGACCTCATCTCCACTTTCCGATCACCATACCCCTTGATTTCCAAAATTCTATCTTGAATTTTTTTTTGTTATCCGTTCATGGGATGTAGGCGTCGCTAGGAAGGCCAGCATTTATTGCCTATCCCTTGTTGCCCTTTGTAGCGGTTTGTTACAACTGAGTGACTTGCTCGGCCATTTCAGAGGGCAGTGAAGAGTCAACCACATTGCTGTGGGTCTGGAGTCACACAGGCCAGACCAGATAAGAATTGCAGATTTCCTTCCCTAAAGGACATTAGTGAACCAGATGGGTTTTTACGACAATCCGGTAGTTTCATGGTCACCATTACTAGCTTTTTATTCCAGATTTATGTAATTAACTGAATTTAAATTCCACGGCTACTGTGGTGGGTCAGGTCTCTGGATCATTAGTCCGGCCCTCCGGATTACCAGTCCAGTAACATAGCCACTATGCTATCGTACCCTGATATACTCAACGACTGAGCATCCACAGACCTCTGGGGTAGAGAATTCCAAAGATTCACAACTCTCTGACTGAAGAGCTTTCTCCTCCTCACAGCTTACTTTCCCACCTAGCTTTGTATTGTCAGCAAACTTGGATACATTACACTCGGTCCCTTCATCTAAATCATTAATATAGATTGTAAAGAGCTGAGACTCCAGCAGTGATCCTTGTGGCACCCCACTTGTTCCAACCTGAAAATTACTCATTTATCCCTACTCTGTTTTCTGTCCTTGAACCAATCCTCTATCCATGTTAATATATTACCCCCAACCCATATCTCTTATCTTGTGTAACAACCGTTCGTGTGGCACCTTATTGAATACCTTTTGAAAATCCAAATATACTACATCCACTGGTTCCCTTTTATCTACCCTGCAAGCTACATCCTTAGAACTGAGTATAGTCGAGGTAAACCGGGCTTAATGAACAAAGGAGAATTGGACGAGGGCACACAAATATAATTCAGTCCCCATTTTGAAATCATAGTGCTTATTTTTGTAAAATACTTTGAATCTGTTTTATTTATAGTTGAATAGGCAAAGTGGCAATTTCTAGACATAAGAACATAAGAAATAGGAGCAAGAGTAGGCCATTCAGCCCCTCAAGCCAGCTCTGCCATTCAATAAGATCATGGCTGATCATCTTCTTCAACTCCACTTTCCTGCACTATCCCCATATCCCTTGATTCCCTTATTATCCAAAATTCTATCGATCTCAGTCTTGAATATACTCAACGACTGAGCCTCAACAGCCCTCTGGGGTAGAGAATTCC